>NW_028270153.1:50698362-51001392 GCF_037043375.1 Chiloscyllium plagiosum | reverse complement strand
TGTTATAATTTTCAAAGGGAAGAACAGTACTTTTGTGGTTTCTGTTATGATCGGCTCTCACTGCACAAGCATTCAATGAGTTTGCATAGGAATCATGGTTTACTGCAGAGACACGGATTTTCTTGGCCCAGGAACCAAACTGAGTTGGAGTTTATTTTTTTCTCTGTATCATTCAATTCTTACTCCATAAATAATTAATATGATTTAGTAATGTCTTGAATTAATTTACTTAAAAATAAACACAGGAATCTTTTTCATGCCACAATGGCCAGGGCTTCAAAGGCGTCTGTCAGAGTAGACATTTCATAAAATACACTTCCAAGTAGATAACTTTTTTCAGTAAGAAATACGAGGAGTTCCTTTACCTTAATTATCCTGTGGATATCATCATGCCATGTTGAGTACAATAAGATCAATGAGAGAAGGAAGCATTTTGCCATATGCCACAGATTAGCAAAAGAGATGAAAGACTAAATCAGGGACAAGAAAATCTCTGTAAAACCACAGAAAAGATTGAAGCATGCCCTTTGGATCTTTGTGTTATTAATTCCCCGGAGTTAAATAGAATCTAAATTTGATATCAGAGCTTGTGTTAGTGACAATTTGTACAAGATGTCCAAGTAAGTCATTTTAACTGCCCAATTAACTTCAAATGGGATGAAATACATAAACTGTACATTTTTATAGGAAACCTAATGGAAGATATTGTGCATACCTCTTCAGAAATTAACAGAGCTTTCCATAAGTAATATTTCAATCCAAGTATTTATCTGGAGTGCTGGTTCAACATAACTTCAAGAAAATTGTACTTCAGTGTCTATCTGGATTTAATTATGTTTTTTTCATATGAGAATATGAAATGTACTTTTGTGCACTTGCATTTCTACATAGAAGTACATCAAAATTTTCATTTTCAAAATCTAAATTTCATTAATTTTGCAAGGAGTCAGCATTAATCATTGCAATGAAATATCCAGGAAATATTGTTTATAAAGTTAGAGAAAGAATGAGCAGGGGAAGTTAGATAAGAGTTGGCAGAAGCCCAACAAAGTTTGGATAATGAGGGAAAAGGTATTTTATTAATAATGCTGTTAGCCGGGACAACTGGTACACTCAAATGACCACATGACCATACGATATAAGAGAAATAGACCATTCAGCCCATTGAATCTGAGATCATAGTTGCACTGAAAATCCTCAAGTCCACTTTTCTGCTTTCACCCCATAACTCTCCATTCTCTTACTGATGTCAGTCTATTTTTGTCAGTCTTAAATATTCTTAATGACCCAGCCTCGACAACTCTCTGCAGAAAAGAATTCCACTCCTCTATGATTCACTGCTCAGTGCAAAGAAATACCTATCTTTCTTCATTGAGCAATCCTTACTCTGTGACTATGCTCTCTGGTTCTAACCACTTCCACAAGGGGAAACGACCTACATGTATCCACCTAGTCAATTCCCTAAAAACGTTAAATGTTTCAATAAGGTCACCTCTTATTTTTCTCAATTTTATAAAGTACAGGCACAACCTACTGAATTTGCCCTCATAAGAAAATCCTTCCATGCTCAGGATCAGTCTAGTGAAACCTTTTTTTGAGCTGCCTCCAATGTCAGTATATCTTTCCTTAGATAAGGGGACTAAAATTGGTTACATTATTCTGGATGCGTTCTAAATAATAGCTTGAATAGTTTCAGCAAGGCTTCCTTTTTTATTTGTTCTCCAGTCCGTTTAAAATAAAGACTAGCAGTTCATTTACTTTCCCAATTACCTGAACTTGTATGCTAGTTCTTTTGTGATTTATGAATGAGGACTCCTGGATTCCTCTATACTGTAGTCTTTCTCCATTTAGATAATATCTAGAAGTAATACAGCCTTTTAGCTTAACACATTCACTACTCTGCTTAGATAATCCTCAGGTACTACACTAAACCATTGATAGAAGGACATTACAACACAAATAAGAATACTCAGCACTCTATGCCAAGAAAAATACTCCAATGCCTTTATAGCTTTTTAACTCCAACCAAGAACTGAGAATCTTCTCGAGACGGATGAGGGAGGCACCTCTTAATGTATGTCCTCATCATCATCAGCATTCTTAGATCCTCTGGCTGAGAGATATCTGTGCAGTTGGACCCTGGAACAGAAGCTGCCCTTGCATTGATGCTTCTGGAAGTGCCTCTACCTGCACAATGACACTTATCATCCTGTATATGCTGGGCACAAGCTGATAGAAGCGAGTCTGCTGTCTCCACCTGCTCCAAAGCTAGTGTGTCAATGTGATTGAAAGTAAAGGTCACCACATCAGACATAGGGAACTGAGCAGGTCACCAGGTTTCATGGTCACCATGATCAAGGCTAGATTTCAATTCCAGATTTACTAATTGAAATGAAATGCCAGCAGCTACTGTGTCCCCAGAACATGAACATGGACCTCTGGATCAGTATTCCATTGACATTAATGCTGTGACATCATCATTCTTGGATATTACACGCATCACAGGTTGTGCAGAACATTGTGGCAGCTTAAAATTTGTGCTATTGTCGGAAGCTGATCTAAATACCTTCTCAGTGAAGTTATACCTGAGGTTGTACAGAAACAGACTTCACTTCTGAGAGTAAGCTGACATACAATAGCTATGATATGTAAAGTAAAAAGTTCAGAAGTATTTAAAATGTAGCACTACAAACCTATTGGACTGAACATTGAATTACACTGGGAGCCAGGGAAGCTTTGAGATATGTCCAGATAGATTCCATGTGGAGGCCAGCAGGTAAACGTTATCACATGTGTCTGAGAGTCTACTGTATGACTAGTTGCTTAGCTATGCAATTAGAAGGCTAATAGCATGTGAGGCTTTCACGTAATACAGCCAACCTCAGGCTCTTAAACTAAGACTGTCATCTTTAAAGGAAAGCAACATTTTTGAACTAAACGCAAACAGAGGTTTTGGAAAACTGGTCAAGCAAAATGATGCTCCAAGCAAGAGAGAGCTCCAAGATTATGTCATGGTGGGTTGAATGCTCCCATGTTTTGGCTTACTGTCAATTTTGGGTAACTTCGTGGACGGTGTCCCTCTTTAAACCCTGGCAGTTTGTCTCATGCAATTCCCCATTGCTCACTTCATTAAAAATGCACACTGCTATCATATAATTTTGGAGTCCAGCACTGGTAGAAGTGCTGATCAGAACATGTTATGGTGTTCGTTGCCATGGGCAACATGTTTAAAGCCCAGCTGCACACAGGTTCAAATGCTTCCAACTTGGTCTGAAGAAGCCACCTGGGGCAGTGCAGCATTCATGGTCTGAAAGAATGCTCAACAATGCTGCAAGAAGGTGAATGACCTTCTGAGATTTGAAAGGCTAAGTACTTCTCTCTACTATTTCACATTGACTCTAACTCTGCCATTGCACCCACTTGCCACCAAGGCTCAACGTCTACCACACTCAGTATTATATGCAGCCTCAATGGATCTCACTGACTCCATCCTTTCAAGCTACTAATCCTTACTGCCCTCTGAACTTCCTACTTACTAGGAAAACCTCAATAACTTTCTTGACTGCAGATGGGGCCTGACTGACTATAGACCTCCTTGACTGGACTAAGAATTACTCCCCTTAGTCTTTGAGACATGGCCATTGGGTTGAAGCTCATTCAGTGTAAATTGCTGCCACATGCTCTAGGTGTGACACTAACACAGCACTGTGCCATTTAGCAACATGGTCACCTATTAAATTGATCAGTGGTACCAAAGGTGACTAGGTGCCTGTATTTGCATTCTAAAAGGGAAGGCAGGACACTCCTACTGCAAGCGTGTTCGTTCTGACTGAAGAGGCATTGCACGAAAAGACAAAACAAGGCAGAGATGCTACAAGCTTCCTTGGACTCTTCATGTGGATGCACTGGTTACAAAGGCCCAACAATGTCTCTTCTTCCTCAGGTAGCTGAGGAAATTTGGCATGACGGCAAATACCCTTGCCAATTTTTGTAGGTGCGCCATAGAGAATATTCTGCCTGGATGTATCACTACCTGATATGGCAACTGTACCATTCAAGATTGGAGACAGGTACAGAGAATGGTGAACTCAGCCCGGACAATCACAAAGGCCAACCTCCCATCTATAGAATTCATCTACCAAGTCCGCTGTCAAGGAAAGGCTGCCAGTATTCTTAAAGATCTATCCCACCCTGGCAATGTTTTCTACAACCTCTCCCGTTGGGAAGAAGGTACAGAAGCCTGAACACACACACACACACACACACCAGCTGATTTTGTAACAGTTTCTAACCTATCATTGTTAGAATACTGAATGGACTCCCAAACTCTTAAAACTCACCTGTATTATGTTTTTGCCAATGTTTACCTATTATTTACTACCTATGCTACTTAACTCTGTGATCTGCCTGTATTGTTCACAAGACAAAGCTTTTCACTGTGCCTCGGTACATGTTACAATAAATTCAATTCAATTCAATTAAAGCATCTAAGTAAGCTCAAACTGAGTGAGCACTGAGTAAGCAAGCTAAGAGCCCTGAGATATACTTTGATCCAATACATGAGATGGAGGTCTATCCTTGCACCCAAAGTGGCTAGGCAGTAGCATTGCAAGATAGAGGTGAGCTCCAAAGTCAATACTAAAGTTTTGAACTGTATTATAAGTGTGCCCAAGATTTTTTATGATACTAGATGATGTTGGTGCATTGTTGTTGCCAACCTCCATGAACAAAGGGTGCAGGAGTATGCCTAGAAATGTTGGGTATTCTGCTCAAGATGGATGTCTGGAGAAAACACCAGTGAGATGTCGATGCCAAGTTACCACTCTGACTTTCATGTCAAGAATTGGCGCTGCGCGGTTTCGTTTTACTAACTGGGAAAATAGCAATCTGTTAATAAATGAGGCAAAATTAGGCAATGATGAGATGATAATGCTTGAAAGTAACCCCCTGACTATTCAATATTGAGATTCTCACCTTGCTGTTGAAGCCTTAAGCAGAAAATCAGACTTTTTTCTCTACCTTGCAAATCTCATTCTTGCCATACTCTTCCAACTTTTCTCACCATTGTCCACATTTCTCAGACAGTGGGAAAAGGTTTTGATGGATGGCCTTGAGGTTGTCATGCAGCAGCCTCAACAGGGATGGAAGCATCGATGTCTCAGGCAGTATAGTGCAGCACATCCCCTTTTCCAGTTACACTCAGGGCGCTTACTCAACATTTTGCTAGGCTGCCACTGCCACAAGCACCTCCTAATGATGTCAGCATCTCAATGCCAGCTGGACAGCTATGAAAGTCCCATCACTACATGCAACATAAGCATTGACATGCAATCCCTTCTTTTGCATGAAAAAGAGACTTGTAGTTCAAGAGGACACATCGAACTGGCAGGAGGCTGGTACAATTCCACTCTCTCAGCCCCCTTTGGAGATAACACTTAGGCCATCTTTATACCTTTGAAAAGGGGGCACGTCTTGGTAGGTGCCTGCTCAGCACTGTGTACTTGAGCACAAAATCAGGATCTGCAAGTTTTGAGTCAATGGGCACAAGCAGGCAATGGCCATGGCAATGGAAAAGAATGACTCCAGTGCCAGATTATAAGAGAACCTGATGGGAACCTGATGAGACCCTAATGGGTGGTCTACGTGAGAAAGCTGATTAGCATGCTTAATAGAAAGCTCGGTACATTGACCCATTGTCAAATAGTATTATATCTCTAGGAGAAAGTGAGGACTGCAGATGCTGGAGATCAGAGTTGAAAAATGTGTTGCTGGAAAAGCGCAGCAGGTCAGGCAGCTTATGCCCGAAACGTCGATTCTCCTGCTCTTTGGATGCTGCCTGACCTGCTGCGCTTTTCCAGCAACACATTTTTCATCAGTGTTATGTCTCTGTCAAGCAGAATGGAGGAGTCTGGCTCCAAAATAGCAGAAAGCATTGTGCAAAGCTTCCTTTCCCTGCAGCCTCTGATCAATGCTCTAAGGCAACAACACAATACCACATCTATATTCCACTAACCCTCAGTTCTAAGCATTAATGTGTCAAATAAACTGGCTCTGCTTCATCCAAATTTGATATTCTGGTGTCATATTCATTGGTAGGGCTGTGTAATGTCAGGAGGGCATTTCTCTTGAGGCTTCTGACCTGTTCTGGTAATGAATAAACAGGTACCTTTCTCAGGAACATATGCCTCATGAGTTGCAGTGCATAACCCATGCTCGAAACCTGTGGCAGTTTAGCATGAAAACAAAAGTATTCCACTTCTTGCTTTGAAGGTATAGCTTGAGTTCTAGCAGTTCCTTTCAAACAGTCACAGCAGACATGCATTTTGCTTTCTGAGAGCCAAATGTAAATTCGTAAGCAGAGTAGAAACTTTTGCTACATGCATTCATGTTGCAGTATGAACATTGAGGACTTGTTTTCATTGTACACAAACTTTTAAAGGCATAGATCTGGCAAGGAAGCTATCTATCATCCTTTTTTTTGTGGACAGCCATTGAGATGTTTCAGAAATTACATGGCTGTAAAGTAAGTAAATCAAAGCTAAAAGGTAGCATTAATATATTTCATATTTCCCATTTTATTATTTTTCGATATCAGTGATCAGAACTAGACATTACTGCAATAGATTCCACAGCCAAACACTTCAAAGGCAATTAACCTGTTAATGGAACTTGTCTCCATTGAATACTTGAGGAAAATCCCTATTCATGCATTCTTACACATTGCATGATCCATTTCACTACTTCAAGTAAGGACATGCTAGAGTAGCAGAGAGTATGAATGTGATAGGGTTAGGCCTGATGTCCAAATGTAAAAATGTATTTGCCAAACTAATACAACAATTTTCAATATATAATTTTTATTCACTCGTTGAAAACTTCAGGTTAATCTATAATTATTGTAAATGTACAGTAGTTGAAACAGGGAATGATGATCCCCAGGTTGTGATACAACACAGAATATTTTCTTTCGCTTACTCGGACTAAAACCCATTCACCACAGAATTGTTACAGTGCTAAAGGAGAATATTTGGCCCATTATGTCTGCACTAGCTCTCAAAAATGAACAATTCAATTAGTGTCATTCTCCTGTCTTGTTTCATAACCCTCAGCATTCCTCCTTTCCGATAATAGTCTAACTCCCTTTTGAATGCCTTCTTTTGAACTCGTCTGCATCACATTGGCCAGCAGTAAGATCCTAAGCACTCTGTCTGTGAGAATGCTAAATCTTATGTTGCTTTTGCTTCTTTTGCCAATTATTTTATATTTGTGCTGTCTCAGAGTTATATAGTGCTGAAAAGGCCCTTCAGCCGAACATGACTGCACCAACATAACTACCATCAAAGGTGCGCTAATCCCAATTTCCTGGACTTGTCCCATATCCTTGAATGTTACGGTATTTGAGTGCTCATCAAAATGTTTTTTAAAGGTACGGTTTCCAGCTTCCACTACCTTCTCAAGCAATGAATTCCAAATTCCCACCATCTACTTAATGAAACCGCTTTTTTCCCAAATCCACTCAATCTCCTGCCCCTTACTCCAAAACTGTGCCCTCTCATGATTGACCCCTCAACCAAGGGGAACAAATATCTCTATTCACCCTGTCCTTACCCCCTCATAATCTTATACACCTCAATCATGATACCCCCCACCCTTCATCAGACATTTCTGCTCTAGAGAAAACAAGACAAGCCTATTTGGTCTCCCCTTATAGCTTAATTTCTCCATCCCAGGCAACGTCCTGGTGAGCCTCCTTTGGACTCCCTCTAGTGCTCATATTCTTCATGTAGTGAGTTGACTGGAATTGCACGCAGTACACCAGCTGTGGCCTAACCAATGGCCACTCCAACTTCAACATTACCTTCTTGATTTTATACTCTATGCCATGACTGATGAAAACAATTGCCCTATATGCCTTCCTAACTATCTTATTCACATGCTCTGCCGACTTCAGAGATCTGTGAATAATTACCCCAAGATCCCTCTGCTCTTCTAGGCTACCCAGTGTCCTACCATTCATTAAGTACTCAGTCATCTTGTTCCTTCTTTCAAATGCATCACCTTGCTCTTATCAGAGCTAAGTACAATCTGCCACTGGCCTATCCATCTGACCAATCCATCTATACCTTTGTGTAACCTACAACTATCTTTTTCAATACTGACCACTCGACATTCTTGCTGTCATCTTCAAATTTGCTTCACATTCTCCCCACATTGTCATCGGTATCATTTATGTATAAGACAAGCAATAAGAGTCCCTGTACTGATCCTTGTGATACACTACTGGACATTGACTCCAGTCACTGAAACAGCCTTCTACCTCTACCCTTTGTGTCCTATTACTAGGACAGTTTCTAATCCACCTCACCTAGTTTTCCTCAATACTATAAGCTTTACCTTCTCAGTCTGTCTCCCGTGTGGGACCTCATCAAAAACTTTGTTAAAATCCAAATAAACTACATCAACCGAACTTCCCTCATCCACACACTTGATCACCCTTCCAAGAAATTCTGACAAATTCTAATAGACCTCTATCTGACAAAGCCATGCTGACTTTTCCTGATTAACACATGCTATTCCAAGTGGATATTCATTTGCTCCTTCAGAATTTTCTCCAACAGTTTCTCTACCACTCACTTCTATGTGTCAATCCACAACCGTTAACTCATTAGTCATACCTATTACATTCCAAGCATTAAAGACCATCCAGTCTTGCCTTACTCTCTTGACACTCTACATAGCTGAACTCATTATGACTTGTTTCCTTTGCTATAGCATAATGTTTCTTTGCTTCATCGATATTCTGTGTCCTATCCCCTGTCAGACTAGTTTAAATTCCTCCCAACAAAGTCAGCAAACCTACCTGTAAGGATATTGATCCCAATGTGGTTCAGGTGCAGACCATCCCATTTGCATGTTCCACCTTCTCCAAAAATGGTCATCCAGGAATCTAAAACCCTTCCTCTTGCACCAACTCTTGATCCACACATTCATCTGCCCTATTTTCCTATTTCTAAACTCGCTAGCAAATGGCACCAGGAGTAATCTAGTGGTTTCAACCATTGAGATCCTGTTTTTTTAATCTACTGTTTAGCTCCCTGAATGTTTGATGCAAGACCTCATTTCTCACTTTGCCCATGTCATTGGTACCAACATGTACCACAAGCTCTAACTCATCACCGTCCCCGTAAAGGATGCCCTGAAACCATTTGGTGATATCCCTGACCCTGGCACCAGGGAGGCAACACACCACCCTGGAGTCACATCTTTGACCACAGAAATGCCTGTCCACTCCCCTGACTGAAGAATCCCAAACCACTATTGCTCTTCCTTTCTTCTTCCTTCCCCTTATACAGTCAGGCCACTTGTGGTGCCAGAGCTTAACTCTGACTGCATTCCTCCGAAGTACCAGCACCCTCATTAGCTTCCAAAATGGAATATCTTTTAGTCAGTAGAACCCCAGGGGTTCCCTGCACTACCTGTTCTGTCTGGACTGTTTGGTGGATCTGCCATAAATACTCTGTGCAGATTTCTCATGATTTTGAACACATCAATCAAATTCCTCTCAACCTTCTTTTCTGCAAGAACATCATCCTTAACTTATCCAATCCATCTTCATAACAGAAAGTTTTCAGTTACAGTACCACTCTCATGAACTTTTTCTGCACCCTCTCCAATGCCTTCACATCCTTCCTAAAGCATAGTGACCAGAACTGGATATAAGGGTTGAAAAATGTGGTGCTGGAAAAACACAGCAGGCCAGGCAGCATCCGAGGAGCAGGAGAATCGACGTTTCGGGCATAAGCCCTTCTTCAGGAATAAAACTGAGGACACACTGGTATCTCCTACAAAAAGTGTTTGCTCTGGTAGTTGTTTGCTTTATTAATCATTCAGTCCTGCAACTTATATACACCCAGACCTAATGCTCCTGCACCCCTTTAAGGGTTGTACTTTATATTGTCTCTCCATGTTCTTCCTATCAAAATGAATCAGTTCATATTTCTCTGCATTAAGAACCTGATTTTTTCTAGTTGAATAGGTTACTGCAATAAAAGCAGATCAAATAAGGCTTCTCGAAAGGTAAATGGCTTTCCAAATATTCTGTAGCTGATCATTCTTACGGCTTTACACCATTTCCAGGGCATAATAGGAATCAGTTGTTTATTTCAGACAGACACATCATTACTATTGCAGCAGCAGACAAGTATAATTCTATACAAATGGTGGTTTGCCTGTCAGGGTACTATGGTTGCTGAGAGGTCACTTGTCATGAGTAGTTTAGCAGCAGAGAGAAATCACAGATAACAATCCACTGTAAATCCAACTTGAATAATGATAAGGGTATCCTTTTTTCTCTCTCAGGGGGTTATGAATCTTTGAATCCTCTTTCCCACAAAGTAGTGGGAGTAGGGTCAAGTGAATATTTTTAAACCTAAGTTGGATAGTTGATAGATAATAGAGTTAAAAGATATCAGATGTAAAGAGGAAAGTAGATGACACAATCAGATCAGCCATTGTCTCACTGAACATTCAAGCAGGCTTGTGGGGTCAAATAACACATATATCCCCCTCTGTTTGTATGTACAGATGTAGTCTGATGCACAGTCACATGTTTAAGGCCCAGTCTGTTCTTCATGAATAAAAAGCTTCTTGCACCAGAGGTTATGGATTTAGAGGTCCTCAGATTGGAGATAGTGACCTTCAGAGATACTCTGAGCTGAGGCCAGCTGGAGAAAAATGGTTAGACACTTTATTTAAATACCTGTGCTTGTATTCTGGGCACTGACATCCCTTCTATTCAAATGTGTCATGTTGTATTTCATACTAAATGCTGAGAGAAAAAAAACATCTTTGAGAATTGAATACTGCGCTCAGTGGATATGATACTGGACTGACAACCTAGACTTCATGAGTTCAGCAGTCATTGTGGGAGATTGCAACATTAAAAGCAAACTTCTGATGAAAAATGTGGTTATCCGCCCAAATATCACCTTCTTTGTCTTGGTGTTAATATTGCTGTTCAAATTATATTCCTACAAAACACCTGATACTATTTAAAGTGGTGACAAGTTGTGTTTTGCTGCTGCTGATTGGTAAACCTGTTTATTTTGCATTTGACACCAGAAGAAAACAAATCGAAAGGTGTTGAATTTTCAGAAAAATGTGGTTGGTTCAGAAATGTTTATTGGAAATTAATTTGTTTTTCATTCTATCTTTGGCCTAAGCATAGCTCTGAGCTCAGGAACAAGGTAAGGCAGAGGGCATCTGGAGCATTAAGGTGGTAAAAACAATGACTGCAGATGCTGGAAACCAGATTCTGGATTAGTGGTGCTGGAAGAGCACAGCAGTTCAGACAGCATCCAAGGAGCTTCGAAATCGACGTTTCGGGCAAAAGCCCTGATGCTGCCTGAACTGCTGTGCTCTTCCAGCACCACTAATCCAGAATCTGGAGCATTAAACCTGTTTTCTGACTTCAGTTTTGATGCCTACACTATTTCAACTCACCAACTCCCGCCAACTTTCTGAGTCTGTAGATTGTGAAGGAGCAAAAGTGGCCTTTAGTAGAGTGATATGTACTTCTTGTCAGATGTGGGAGTTTAAAGAGAGTTTAAGGGCAGATTATATCTGCCATCAATGCTGTTGGTTGCGAATCTAATCAGCTCGAATACATCGGTTGGAGAGACAATTTGAAGCAATGATGAATTTGCAACAGCAACAGTATGTGATGGATGGCAGTTATAGGAAGGGGGAAACGCCGCAGATACAGTCACATAGATGGGTTAACTCTAGGAAAGGTGTGAGAGGTAGGCAGCTAGTGCAGGAGTCTTTTGTAGATATACCCATTTCAAACAAGTGTGCTGTTTGGGAGTGATTCTCAGGGGAACTTAGCACGAACAGCCAAATTTCTGGTATTGAGACTCTAATGCAACAAGTGGTACGTTGGATTCCAAAAGATCAATTGTGTTAGGGGATTCTCTCGTCCGAGGTACAGACAGACATTTCTGTGGCCAGCAGTGAAAAATCAGAATGGTGTGTTGCTTCCCTGGTGTGAGGATCAAGGATGTCTCAGAGAGGGTGCAGAATGTTCTCACGGGGAAGAGGGGCCAGCAGGAGGTCATTGTCCACATTGGAACCAACGACATTGGAAGGGACAAGGTTGAGATTCTGAAGGGAGATTACAGAGAGTTAGGCAGGAATTTAAAAAGGAGGTCCTCGAGAGTAATAACATCTGGATTATTCCCAGTGCTACGAGCTAGCGAGGGCAGGAATAGGAGGATAGAGCAGATGAATTCATGGCTGAGGAGCTGGTGTATGGGAGAAGGATTCACATTTTTGGATCATTGTAATCTTTTTTGGGGTAGAAGAGACCTGTACAAGAAGGACGGATTGCACCTAAATTGGAAGGGGACTAAGATACTGGCAGGGAAATTTGCTAGACTGGCTCGGGAGGATTTAAACTAGTAAGGTTTGGTGGGGGGGGGAAATGGGTGGGACCCAGGGAGATAGTGAGGAAAGAGATCAATCTGAGACTGGTACAATTGAGAACAGAAGCGAGTGAAACAGTCAGGCAGGCAGGGACAAGGTAGGACTAATAAATTAAACTGCATTTATTTCAATGCAAGGAGCCTAACAGGGAAGGCAGTTGAACTCAGGGCATGGTTAGGAACATGGGACTGGGATATCATGGCAATTACAGAAACATGGCTCAGGGATGGGCAGGACTAGTAGCTTAATGTTCCAGGATACAAATGCTACAGGAGGGATAGAAAGGGAGGCAAGAGAGGAGGGGGGTGGGGGTGACATTTTTGATAAGGGATAGCATTACAGCTATGCTGACGGAGGATATTCCTGGAAATACATCCAGGGAAGTTATTTGGGTGGAACTGAGTAATAAGAAAGGGATGATCACCTTATTGGGATTGTATTATAGATCCCCTATTAGTCAGAGGGAAATTGAGAAACAAACTTATAAGGAGATCTCAGCTATCTGTAAGAATAATAGGGTGGTTATGGTAGGGGATTTTAACTTTCCAAACATGGACTGGGACTGCCATAGTGTTAAAGGTTTAGATGGAGAGGAATTTGTTAACTGTGTACAAGACAATTTTCTGATTCAGTATATAGATGTACCTACTAGAGAAGGTGCAAAACTTGACCTACTCTTGGGAAATAAGGCAGGGCAGGTGACTGAGGTATCACTGGGGGAGTACTTTGGGGTCAGTGACCATAATCCCATTAGATTTAAAATAGTGTTGGAAAAGGATAGACCAGATAAAAGGATAAAAGGATAAAAGTTGAGTTTTAAATTGGAGAAAAGCCAATTTTGACGGTATTAGGCAAGAATTTTCGAAAGCTGATTGGGGGCAGATGTTCACAGGTAAAGGGACTGCTGGAAAATGGGAAGCCTTCAGAAATGAGATAACGAGAATTCAGTGAAAGTACATTCCTGTCAGGGTGAAAGGAAAGGCTGGTAGGTATAGGGAATGCTGGATGACTAAAGAAATTGAGGGTCTGGTTCAGAAAAAGAAGGAAGCATATGTAAGGTATAGACAGGATAGATCAAGTGAATCCTTAGAAGAGTATAAAGGAAGTAAGAGCATTCTTAAGAGGTAAATCAGGAGGGCAAAAAGGGGACATGAGATAGCTTTGGCAAATAGAATTAAGGAGAATCCAAATGATTTGTACAAATACATTAAGGACAAGAGGGTAACTAGGGAGAGAATAGGGCCCCTCAAATATCAGCAAGGCGGCCTTTGTGTGGAGCCACAGAAAATGGGGAGATACTAAATGAGTATTTTGCATCAGTATTTACTATGGAAAAGAATATGGAAGATATAGATTGCAGGGAAATAGATGGTGACATCTTGCAAAATATCCAGATTACAGAGGAGGAAGTGCTGGATGTCTTGAAATGTGTAACAGTGGATAAATCCCCAGGACCTGATCAGGTGTACCCTAGAACTCTGTGGGAACCTAGAGAAGTGATTGTTGGGCCTCTTGCTGAGATATTTGTATCATCGATAGTCACAGGTGAAGTGCCAGAAGACTGGAAGTTGGCTAACTTGGTGTCACTGTTTAAGAAGGGTGGTAAGGACAAGCCAGGGAACTATAGACCAGTGAGCCTGACGTCAGTGGTGGGCAAGTTGTTGGAGGGAATCCTGAGGGACAGGATGTACATGTATTTGGAAAGGCAAGGACTGATTAGGGATAGTCAACATGGCTTTGTGCTTGGGAAATCATGTCTCACAAACTTGATTGAGTTTTTTGAGGAAGTAACAAAGAGGATTGAGGAGGGCAGAACAATAGATGTGATCTATATGGACTTCAGTAAGGCATTCTACAAGGTTCCCCATGGGAGACTGATTAACAAGGTTAGATATCATGGAATACAGGGAGAACTAGCCACTTGGATACAGAACTGGCTCAAAGGTAGAAGACAGAGGATGGTGGTGGAGGGTTGCTTTTCAGATTGGAGGCCTGTGACCAATGGAGTGCCATAAGGATCGGTGCTGGGTCCTATACTTTTTGTCATTTACAGTTAGTAAGCTTGCAGATGACAAAGACATTGGAGGTGTAATGAACAGCAAAGAGGGTTACCTTAGATTACAACAGGGTCTTGACCAGATGGGCCAGTGGGCTGAGAATTGGCAGATGGAATTTAATTCAGATAAATGCGTGATGCTGCATTTTGGGAAAGCAAATCTTAGCAAGAATTATACACTTAATGATAAGGTCCGAGGGAGTGTTGCTGAACAAAGAAACCTTGGAGTGCAGGTTCATAGCTCCTTGAAAGTGGAGTCACAGGTAGATAGGATAGTGAAGAAGACCTTTGGTATGCTGTCTTTTATTGGTCAGAGTATTGAGTACAGGAGTTTGGAGGTCATGTTGTGGCTGTACAGAACATTGGTTAGGCCACTGATGGAATATTGCATGCAATTCTGGTCTCCTTCCTATCGGAAAGATGTTGTGAAACTTGAGAGGGTTCAGAAAAGGATTTGCAAGGATGTTGCCAGGGTTGAAGGATCTGAGCTACAGGGAGAGGCTGAACAGGCTGGGGCTATTTTCCCTGGAGTGTTGGAGGCTGAGGGGTGACCTTATAGAGGTTTACAAAATTATGAGGGGCATGGATAGGATAAATAGACAAAGTCTTTTCCCTGGGGTCGGGGAGTCCAGAACTAGAGGACATAGGTTTAGGTTGAGAGGGGAAAGATATAAAAGAGACTGAAGGGGCAACCTTTTCATGCAGAGAGTGATACGTGTTTGGAATGAGCTGCCAGAGGAAGTGGTGGAGGCTGGTACAATTGCAACATTTAAGTGGCATTTGGATGGGTCTATGACTAGGAAGGGTTTGGAGGGATATGGGCCGGTTGCTAGCAGGTGGGACTAGATTGGGTTGGGATATCTGGTCAGCATGGACGGATGGACCAAAGGCTCTGTTTCCATGCTATACATCTCTATAATTCTATAACTGGCTATCTATATGAAACAAGAAATAGTCAGATAAGATGTCTAAAATAAAAACCATTTGAAGGCTCATGTGACTACTGAGCAAAGAGATGGCCTATTTTTGTCTCCTATTTTAACTCGGGACCTGCTTTGTTCCTACCTGGCAGGGCAGTTTAACATAACAAAGTGCTCTCCCGATCGCACCCACATGCTCAGTGGATTACCAGGAATGGGAAGTAACTGTAACATTCCCATGTTGTGCACATTATGAGAGAAAAATATAAACAAAAGGCTCTGAGGTTTATAGTTTGTGTGAGTGAACGCGGAGTGCATTGTAAATTTTCCAGACCCCATTATTCTTACTTTATATCAATATCTGTGGCAGCTGCACTAGTTCAAGATTTGAGTAACTGCTAGAGTTACATAATTACAGTGTTACCATTTAAGTATGTGTCTTGTTTTATTTGGCATGCAAACCAGGAGCCAGGCCTCATCAACAGACGCCCTGTTCAGAGAAAGGAATCTCAGAACGATTGCAGCTGGTCTTCCTTTGCCTTTTATAATCTAATAAGCCTGTGAAGAATTGTAATCTGCAGCATTGTTAACAGCAAGATATGTTCACATTTTCTCTTGAAGCTGTCTGTCAGAATCCTTCCTCAAAAACAACCATGGGAAAATTATTATATTTTCTCCTATTCGCAATGTAGAGTTTGTTATGAGACCATTTTAATAGACTGCTTGTGATAACCCAGTTTCTTGCAGCAAACACTTTCAATTGTAGTTTTCTCATAAACTGCCATAATCAGCCAAGGTTTATCCAGCCTGGACCTCATTGCTCATTCCTGATGAAGGCTTTTGCCCGAAACGTCGATTTTCCTGCACCTCGGATGCTGCCTGACCTGCTGTGCTTTTCCAGCACCACTCTAATCTTGACTCTAGCATCTGCAGTACCTACTTCTGCCTCATTCTTCTATGTCAGTAGCAACCGACAATGATAACTCTTCCTCCCTCTTGTAAAAAGAAACATAGAACTTCCGAATTTCCTCAGTATTATTATGCATGCTGTTAATGTGCAAAATATTTCGGGAAAGTGTTGCACAAGTTTATGGATACTTTGCATCATTAATCAATCAAATTTCCTTGCACATTTTAGCAGAATTCACAAATTTTCCATGTTTTCTGGCACTTATTGTGCCTCAAAATACTCTACTTGCATGTCACTACTGCACTCAATGTATAAAAAAATTCATAATGACTGCCCCAATTCAGTCTGATGTAGGAGATGCAGAGTTTTGAAGGAATTGCGAACTTATGTCTGATAAGTTCCAGTAGCACAAACATTCTTTAACTCATTTACTCCCTGCTTCTTTGTGAACTGAAATTTGCATTGACACTACACCATTCTGATCAAGTTAGGAGAAGTGCAATGATGTTTTTCCTTTTCCTTGGTCATAATAAACATTTCTCCGTTGGTCATAATATGCTGGTAATATATTCAATTATATATCAGAAACAAGTATTAGAATCTATGTCAGAAACAAGTAAGCCAGGCTCCTTAAATGACAAGTCATGAAAAACTAATTCATTCAAACCAAACCTACTTGAGCAAAAATGTAAAGATTATTAACAAAAGATTTGAAGTATGTTACTGCTGTTCTGGAAAATTAACACTCAAAGCCTCCAAGACTGGGGAAAAAAAATAAAAGTTCTGCAAAATGTTATCTTAAAAGTATTTTAGCCAAATGGAATTCAATTCAGAGAAAATAAATATTTGCAGGTTGGTTACAATTGACATTTGGACAAAGTCACTTTGCTCACAAGCTGTTGACACTGTGGTTTCTTCCTGAATCAGATAAGGCACGGTGACTTCCTTTTATCTAGACAAATGGTGGTAGATTCTAGATTCTCCTTTAAGAACTCTTGTTTGGAGCGGTTCAGACTTTACCTGTAGGAATTCATCTGATCACATCACCGTCCACATCATCTTGCGATGATGTAGTATTCCAAGTTTACAACTCGCAAACTTTGATCACAGCAATTTCAAAGCAAAAGAAAAGAGACAAGACAAAGTCTACTGCTCCAGGCAAGACATCTACCTGACTATGTTCAAATCTAATTTAAATCTCATGCCCTATGTTCTTATAAATACTGTTGGTTTAATTAGTCACTGACTAAGATGTTGCAAGGTGTTACGATAACTGCTCACTTTATAGCAGGATAATTAATATTTTAGTATAGAGCTCACAATAATTTTTTTGTGCTCATGAATAGCCTGTATCAATAAAAATATTTCCATTTGGTATAAAATTAAAATCTAGTCTGTACACAGAAGTAAGAGTATAGAAGCTGTAAATTTGGAACAGTGTGACATCAAAGTTAATGAGGTGCACCAGGATAAGCAAACAGCAAGTATAGAATGAAGCCAAGTGTTCCAACTAATACTTCTTCATTCATTACTCATTGACATATAATTAACTTGGAAAAAATGGGGTAGATTTTCAAATTGTCTCCTATACATAGTTTTGTGGAATGATCACTCGTTATACAAACTGTTTCAAATGCATTTCCATTCCGAAAATGGCTGGATAATTGGTAAAGTCTTTTAGGAAAACCTAACATGACACATTAATAATTCAACTGACAAATCCGCTACTGCAAATGATTTCTTTGTTTGATGTTCGGCCACAACAGAATGGATGCTGATAGAAAAGAGCTATTTCTTGGTTTACTCTCTAGACTGCAGATTGATTGATAATTGCTCCTATCAGTCACTCTCAGAAACCCAACTGTTGTAGTAACTGGTATTGAATCTAAATGCTTTTATTGAAAGTTACGGTGGTGTCGCTCATTCAACCATTCTGGTTTTATTATTGTAGTTTGTAGAGATTAATTTAGAATACTAGCTGGTGCACTCTTTAGGAAAAAAAAGAAATTGTTGTAAAATGGTTCCTATTTCAAAGTCATTAGCTGACAGAGTGAAACTAATCAGCAATATTAAAAGTTTGAAGGCATCTCCTGTGTTTTGGGTTTGTAGAAAAAAAAACATCATATTTTCCTCACCATATTAGTAAATTTACCACAGAAAAGGAGATTGTTCCATCTATTAATTATAAAAGTTTGTTTTAACAGTTAGCAATGTCCAAACTGGATAAACTTCTCAAGTTCAGCCCAAAAAACTCTAACAAGACAATTTACAGAAAGTATTTCAAGCCAAGGTTATGCTTTAATCTTTTTACCTCCTGTGAAAATTATGCCCCTCTTATCATTGTCATACAAATATTGTATCAAACAGTTAAACAAACAGTACAAATTGACTTTGTAAGTATGTAGTAAGTAAAAACATTTATTTCAAATGATGTTCTCTTGCATAAAAGTGCTGCAACAATTTTCCCAAGTGTGGCAGGTTTTGTTTTACTTTCCCTTAGGCTGCTTACCATTCTCATTAGATTTGCTTGAGGCACTTGCAACATGTGTATTGTCTTTGGAAAAATAATAAATCTTTTACTTTTTCTTCTGTGTTACAGAACTAGGTTTATGTTCAACATTTGAAATTTAAAGCCAAGTATACCTTTGCCTTTCTGTGGGAATGCATCTGAATGTTATTAAGGAATGCATCCATTGTCTGGCTGCACATCTTAATTTATTTAAAAATGGCTGTTATAGCACACCGCTAGTACTTCCTAATCACATTTTCTCAATTGTAGCATGTCATGGTTTTACTATTCTGATAATATTTTCAATAAGTTGCATAGAATGTCAGCCTTTTCACATGTTATTGAAAACTTACAGTTTTGTCTCAGATGTAAGATGACAGACTTCTTCTGAACAACAGAAAATAATCATATCGCTGATGAATCACTGAAATGGACTAACTTTAGCATTTATCCACAAGAAATTTTAGAGAACGGCTGGGTTGTAATGTATGAAAGTTTCCTAACCACAGGAAACATTAATCTAATCAATAATTGCTGTAACTGAATTTTCTGAAAATGGCCATAAAAAATGCACCAAGATCTTCCAAATTTAAATATTGATCTTCTACTGTACAGAATATGAGTAAAATATAAGTTCAGTGTCACTTTAGATTGAATTAAATGCCTTCCCTGTTCATTGTAGTATGATCTTTCAGCTTCACTGGGGTGGTAATGTGAGGGCATTTCCATGGTTGTACTCTGCTCCAGACCATTTTCTAAGAAAAAGGATGAAGGTGCGTTGGACAGACACTCCTGTAAGTAGAGGGTGGCCAATTCACCTTATTAATGGCTACTTAAGACCAAATATTGAAGGAAATTCAAATTGTCTAGTCGGTATCCAGGTTCCCAGAGGCAACAGGGGTCTATTGTGGCTGTCAGAGACAAATGTCCAGCAATAGATTCTGGAGCCACAACTCAGGGCAGGCTGAGAAACCTTCCCACTCTGGCTTGGGATAGCTGCAGCTGGAGACACCACTGCGGAGCAAGTGTTCTTCTTATTTTAGTTTCCAAAAAGTTGGGATAAGGGACTTCCAATTTGGGGTAACCGCTCTCTTCCCCAGTTGCCTTCTAATAGTTCTCCAACTTCTTCAAGAGCCTGCTTATCATCTTAAAATAGATGTGAGCCTACCGTCTGGTAATTAATGAGATAATTGTGTAAAAAATATAAGTGAGCTTCTGTTCTCCATACAATGTAGGCTTCTTATCCCAGAAAGCCTACTAGTGGGATTGAGATGCCTTATTGGTGGCTACCATGGGGTAAAATTGCAGTGATGTTTATCAAATTTTGTTCTTATGTGGTTCTCCAGTTAGAACTTCAGACTGTATTAAGTCACATTTTCATCAAAAGATGTGTTTCTTTTAAATCAGTGTTGTGTACACCGTGAATACAATTTACAAATAGCTGTTTGCGAAATAGTTGATTCACTGCTTTTAATTTTCCAAAACCCATTAGATTCAGAGAAGGTTCCTTGAGATTGGAAAGTAGCTGATGTAACTCCATTATAGCAAGGGGTGAGGGGTGCGCAGGGAGAAAGCAAAATCAACAGGCCAGTTAGCTTAACAGCTGCCGTTAAAAAAATGTTAGAAACCATTATTAAACAGAGCATGTTTAAATAATCTGTTATAAATGAGCATTTGGATAAGTTCAAGGTAATCAGGCAGATAAGGAATAAGTGGGTCTTTTTCAGGCTGGATGGATGTCATGGGGCGACAGGGGCCAGTACTGGGGCCTCAACTCTTTACAATTTATATAAATGATTTGGATGAAGGAATCAAAGGTACAGTAACTAGACTTGCATGATGAGACAAAGACAGGCAGGAAATTGCATAGTGAAAAGAACATAAAAAAGCCTACAAGGGAATATGGGTAGGTTAACTGAGTAGGCAAAAATCTGGCAAATGGTCAACAATACAGGAAAGTGTGAAGTTGTCAATCTTTGTAGAAGGAATAAAAAAGGATGTTATCTATGTGGTGAGAACTCTGAGATGCAGAGAAATCTGGGTGCCCTATTGCATGATGCACAGAAGGCTTATAATATAGGCACAGCAAGTAATCAGAAAAGCTAATAGAATGTTATGGTTTATTGCAAGGAGAATTGAATGCAAGAGTAGGGAGATTATGCTTCAATTATACAAGACAACAATAAGACTGTATCTGGAATATTTTGTACAGTACTTGCCACCGTATATATGGAAGGAAGATAATGCATTGGAAGCAGTTCAGGGAAGGTTTCTAGACAAATACCTGGAAGGAGCATGTTGTCTTATGAGGAAAGGCGAGAGAGGCTAGGCCCGTATCCTCTGAAATTTAGAAGAGCCAGAGGTGAATAGATTTGTTTTTTGAAAGCATTTTCCCTCTTGTGGGAGGGGATAGTTTAAAGGGGTTGACTATTTAAAACTGAGATGAGGAAACATTATTTCTCTAACAGGACTGAGTGTCTTTGTATTCATTTCCTCAAAAGGCAGTGGAAGCACACCCTTTAAATGTCTTTAAGGCAGCGGTAGACAGAGGCTCGATTACTAGCAGGATGAAAGATTGTTGGGAATATGCAGGATTGTAGATTTGAGGTTAAAATCGGATCAGCTATGATCTTATTGAATGGTGGAGTTGGCCAAAGGGCTGAATGGCCTACTGTTGTTCCTTGTTTTAGTGCATGTATAATAAGAAGTAAACCATCAAAATGATAACAAAATAAATTTGGCAGCAACTTTTATTACAAATATGAAGCTGCGACATGGGATGTGTATTTTTATGTTGCAAGCAGCGTGATATTGGAGTGACTCGCTTTATTTTGATTCGACCTACATGAGACATTCGTACAGCTGTGGTGATAGTGAGAAAATAGAGGCAGCGTGACAGATTGCTATCTTATCACTGAATTGTTGAACAACAACCAATTTATCACCTATACTGGGGTGAGCTTGTGGGGGTGATAATGACATTCTGAATGGAACATCGCAATCTTTTTTATTGTTGTATTATATTTGTACCAAAAGTCACAAATATTGAAAACATAATCTGTATGGCTTCAACTATTTACTTGTTGACTGCCTTGCAATTCATTGTAGAATATACCCACATGCATCATAGTGGAAAAGTAATATTCAGAAAATAAACAAATCGAATTGCAGGTAAGTAAATTCGAACACTTCTGTAACAAAATTACTCACTGTATGCTGATTGAAACAATGTTTGCTGCCTAAAATGATAGAATTTGCTTGGTTTCTGCTTTGTGTTTTTTTTTCACATTTTTGAGAAGCTCAAGGGCATCTTCCAAAAAAAAATAATTTTACTCAAAGTGATACAATTGAGCATCTTTTTATGTTTGATTAAATTGTTCTATTCACTATAACTGCAGTTTTACTTGTCTCAAGTCTCCAAGCACAGCACAGAGATGGAAAAGGAAATGATAAAGTGGATTTTCTCTCAGTGTGAAGGTAAATTTTGAATGAGAGGTCAAAAGCTGAACAATCATATTCTCCTTTATAACAATGAAGAAGTAGACCAATCCCAGGAGCAACACTTAGGCTTTGCATGGCATTTATTTCTTAAAGGTGCAATATTGGAAGAGTACAATAGATAAAATACAAGAATGATAGGCATTAGCTTTGAAGCATAATCTGGAAGATATGCCCTAATGGACATATAGCACAATGAAGAAGTAAATAGTACTCATGCATCAGTTTCTTTTTCCACACATTCAGAAAGCAAGATTGCCTCTCAGAAAAAAACACCCACTTAGTATTGCATTTAAGTAAATGAGGCAATGAAAATCCTAAATCCTGAAGATGAAAGCAGATACAGATCATTGAACCATATAGCACAGGGGGTGGCCAATCCACCATCATGCATGTGCTAGAACTTTGAAAGAGCTATCCAATTATTTCCAATCCCCTCCTCTCTCACTGTAACTCATTTTTAAAAGTCACTTTCATATCATACTATGCAATCCTTTTAAATTATGCATTCTGGATCAGAGCAACTCACTGATTTCCTTTTAATTTTCAATTCCATTTTGTTTAAATTTGATATAAAAATTGAATTTTGCTCTCCCTTTCAGATATGGTAAATATAGGTTTCAAATGATGTGTGGACTGTTTGAAAGTCACTGGGAACAGTGTCTGGAGATTGTCAATATTTAATGTGGTTATTCTATTCCATATAACCTGTGTTGAATATCCACCATGTCTTTGCTGATTATATTGTGGATGTAATTAGATTTATTTCAAAGTTACAAGTTGGCTAAAATTGAGCTACATACCATAAACTGATGTAGGTTGGACAAACATAATTGCATGTAGATGCCAGACTAAAAATCAACTTCAAACTGGCATGATAACTCAGACAGACAGGATCAAATCTCAAGCTCGCTGGCATACTGATAGCTTTTGAAAACTCAAGGGTTGTGCTCAAAGGTTTACTCGTGAATTTAACACAAAGTAGAACTTTCCAACATCAACTCATATAGACTATAAGGACACAATATTGTAGTATAGTTAGTTCGAATTGGAGACGTGAGGAAGACAAAAAAATGTTACAGATAGCGGAAAATGAAGAAACAAATGTGAAAAAAAAGTCTCTGATATTCTGGAAAGCTTTGAACAAATCACAGGTCCCAATAAAATAGAAGTGTAACTGAACTGGTGCCGAAGGTTTACCAGATATGGGCCACAATGTGATGTTAAGTAGTGAGGTGATCAATACAGTATGCATGGCCTTGCAGATAATAACCTAAATACAGACCCATGAGGAAAATACCGCATGATGAAATAATAGTCATTTATTGACTGGCTTAACCTTCAAAAAAGTATAATTATTGAATAGGCTGAATAAAACAAGTACACCCAAAAAAAAGGAAAATGTATTCACACATTTATGAATTATCTGTAAAGACTTACGAGGAGTTGTGATTATGGCAGTTTAAAGGATGAACTAATCAGTGACAGAATTATTGTCAGTCTTGCATAAAGCCTTGCATGATCACTTGCAGTCAAGAGGTGATGTAACTTTAATAAAGGCAACTCATTTGAACAGCCAGGCTAAGGTCAGGAGTAAAATTGATTGTTAACTTGGGGGTGACTGGGAGAACCAGATCCTCAGATAAACTGATTCAGTACAGCATGTTGATTTTTAAGTCATGAAAGTAGCCATGCAAAAGCAGGAGAGACAAGATGCATGTTTATTAACAACTAAACATAACCAGTTGGGCAGAACAAAATACAGGTATGAAAATTGTCCTGCGATAGAGGTCAAATATTATTCTTCCAGAAAGAGAGGTCACATCTAGGCTTTTTGATGTAGCAAGAAGCTTGCATGGTATATGCATAAAAAGAAGCCTTTAAAAGGTGACAAAATCCATGATACTGAGACGCATTTGTTTGGAGAGCTCCAAGTACAAAATGGAAGGTACTGAAGAGCCAATACCTTGGCAGTTGGAAAAAGGTGTTGCACTTTAAGTTAGATGCAGGTGGAACAGTTTAGATTAGATTCCCCATAGTATGGAAACAGGCTCTTCGGCCCAACAAGTCCACGCCGACCCTCCGAAGAGTAACCCACCCAGACTCATTCCCCTACCCTATATTTATCCCTGACTAATGCACCTAACACTATGGGCAATTTAGCATGGCCAATTCACCTGACCTGCACATCTTTGGATTGTGGGAGGAAGCCGGAGCACCTGGAGGAAACCCATGCAGATACGAGGCTTTAACTAAACCAGAGTTGGAGAAAGGTTCTGTTCAGTCATACAAAAACTATATAGGCCAGGAGGGAGAGAAATTAAAGTTATGGGACAACTGAATGCAGTCCTCCAATATTGAGAAGGAAAATCACATTAACTTTGTGTGTGGAAACAGAGCAAGAACTGCTCAGGCTTAAACAGGAATATATCTGCTGACTTCGATTTAGTTTACAGAATTGAAGAACTGAAAAACCAAGACAATAAGCCTACATATTTTAAACATGAATTTTCACTGATATTCACAGGATTAGGAAAGCTGAAGACAGCACACACCATCATATCACATCCTGAAACAAAGTCAGTTTACATCCACATCATTTTGGTATTCAAGCTTGTCTTGTGAAATAGAAGGAAATGGACTCTGCGTTGAAGTAAGATTTATTTCATCGGTGATAGAGCAACAGTATGGTACTTGTGGATGGTCTCAGTGGATCAAACAGAATTTGTGTCGACCTTATACAGTTGAACCAAACATATGAATGCAACACTTACGCTGTCATCTGTGGTTGACAGCTTAGTAAAATTGGGGAAAAAAATCAATCTTCACAAAGTCAGATGCAACTGTCTTTGGTGAGGGGTTTAAGTTGCTCATAATCTTGATGACACTATTTTGTTTCCATAAAAAATGATCTTCTAGAGGTCAATGTCAAGCATCCGACAAAGGACATGGCTGCTGTCCTGATCTGCAAATCAATTCACACATAACATAATACCAGTGTACTATAATGCCAAGGATTTAACAGCAAATGCAAATCCACCCAACTAACTGTCAACTTCTTTGGGCACCTTCTGGATTCGCTTGTTGTCAGAGTTAATTCACAGAAGACAGGAATCGTCAAGCAATTTCCATCTTTGGAATTGAGCTCTAGTGATTCATGGAGATAATAAATAAAGTCCAGAGGTTATTGACCAACCGAGCTGTCAATGGGTCATTCATTAGTCAGTTTTATGACAAGATGGGATGCTGGGAGGAAGCACAAGAGGAGTCTTTTGAGAAAATCAGAGAGATGCTGGTCTTAATTTAGCTTGCTATGACTCAGTCACCAAATAATATTACTGCAAATGTATCTTCTGCAGGACCAGCAGCTATGCTTTTTTACATAAAGCTGGATGAAAAGTATAGAACTTAGAGTCACACAATTTAGATAAGGGCCCTTCCGCCTGACATGTCTATGCCAACAAATAAACACCAATGTACACTAATCCCATTTACCTGCACTTGGTCCATAGCCCCCTTTGTCCTGCCATTTAAGTGCTCATTCAAAAGCTTTTTAACTCTTGCAAAAGTACCTGCCTTCATCATATTTCTCCCACCCTCTCAGTGAACAGTTTTCCTCAAATCTCCTCACATCCATTTACTCCTCACCTAAAACTTAAGCTCTTTGGTCTTATGCAAGTCTACCATGGGGAAAAGATTCTCATGAACTACTCTTGCCTATGCCTCTCATAAATTTGTATATCCCAATCAGATACACCTTCAGCCTCCTCTGCTCCAATGAAAACTAACCCAACCTATCCCATCTCTCCTCATAACTGAGGCTTTTCAACCCAGGCAACATCTGTACTCCTCTGATGTAATTCTTCTGATTGTGTGGTATACAGAACTGCAAGTAATCCATCTGTGGCTGAACCAATGTATTATAACATTGAAATGAGACTTCCTTGCTCCTATATTCTACACCCCAGCTAATGAAGGCAAGCATTCTATATGCATTCTTCACCACCATCTACCTGTGCTGACACATTCAGGGATGTATAGACTTGTACAGCAGTGTTGCTCTGTTCCTCAGTACTCCCTACAGACCTACCATTTATTGTGTATATCCTTCCCTCATTAGCCCTCCCAAAATGCACCATTTTACAGCTTTGAGGATTAAATTCCACCGAACATTTCTCTGCCCTTTCAGCTGAAGTTAATTCCCTTTCATCAATGGAGTCTGAGCAGAGATATGCAGAGATAGAGAAAGAAGCATTGGCTTCAACTTGGGTTTGTGAAAAATTTGCAGGTTTTGTTCAAGATCTTTAACTCAAGCTAGAAACAGATTAAAAAGCCTTGATGACACTCTTAAATTATGAGGAGTAAATAAGAATGTTTCCCAAGTATAATGATTTTAAACTGAAGGTGACAAGGTTTGATCCAAATACAGAATATGTGCCCAGAAAGCTGGAGACCATAGCAGATACATTGTACAAGGTGAAATAGTTTCTGTTAAAGGGAGATAAACATTTACATCAGCAACAACCACCACTCTACCAGTAACAATTTAGCAACTAAATAAAACAGACATAAAAATCTGACGTATAATGTCCTCGGATCAGATAGTGCTGTGCAGAGGTTGGGCAGTGTATATACCACATGTTCCTATTCTCAGACAATACTATGAAAGGATAGGACTGTACAACTGATGATTTACTCATCTATGAATCAAGATTAGCCATTCTGAGTGTCCCAATACTTGACATACTACAACTATTGTACCAAGGATATTCAGGCATCATGTCATGTCAAACCGGAGCAAGAGATCCTATTTGGTGGTTAAGTCTCTCAAAAATAGTGCAAATCGTGATATTGAACTGTATCATTTCTAGTGTTCATCATCAGGAGACGACAGAAATGTCAATGTCATCTTCCTTTCCATTGCAACCATGAGAATGTTTTGAAACAAACTTCTCTGAACAGGGTCAAGATATCTTTGATAGTAGGAGATGATTACTCCTGCAGGACAGAATTCAAGCCATGACAGAGAACTCAATTGTTGAACTCAATGTGTGCGGCACATAGGCATTGTAATGTTAGACATCAACGTACCAATAATTACGCATCATATAGCTTTGTTCTCACTACCAGTTCACCAAGATACCTTCAGGTAAATGGTGAAGCTGAAGGAGGAGTATGTACAATTCAATCATTGCTGAAGAGGAACAACGATGTCCAACTTGCACTTCTGAGAGCCATCATTCAACTCCATTCCAAAATGATTCAGGACTAATCAACACCTCATTGGAAGTTGACTGAGAACTGAATGCCCTGTGTTCCCACTCACACTCATGCAGTGAGTACAAGATGATGATTTGGACAAAGTGCAGGAGGAAAGGAATGCTCATCATCCTAGCCAGATGTGGTACTAATTTTTCATATACAAAGCAATCAAACTACCAAACCTGAACCAAGAGAGGCAGTTTGGAGTCAGGACAAATTGCTTATTATGGACAAATTGGAAATAGCCACCAAAATGGATCACTTCACAGTTTTGAGGATTTAATTCCAATGGTCATTTCTCTGCCCTTTACTCAAACAGATAATTGTAAGGTGAGGCAAAACACATGCACATTAATTGCCACGCAGAAATAACATTCTACTACATGGTAACAATTATCTACTCATAAAACAAGCCAGAGATACTGCATTCATCTACCATCCAGATGGTTATCCAACTGGTGAAACAAATTCCCCTCCAGCTCAGCAAAGTCTGAGAGGACATCAAGTGACTCAATTCCTTCCACAACCCACCTCAAGAAAAAAAAGCAAAGGACTCAAATTGGATCTCTTAGCTAAGATTTGGTAGTTCACAAGTTCTGTACTTTGCCCTAGTTCCACACCTGGCTAGGATTGCATCTCTGTCAATATGTTGTGTAAGCACATCAAGACCAAAAGCATTGTGCATGTGGGAATGAAAATATAGCCATAAGATTGGACATGGAGCTTGCAGTGATGACGATGCAGGGTAAAAACTAATTTTCAATCTATCCTATGCTACAACTGGCAAAATTAAGCTACATGTTTTAAAGTTATATATCAGAATAAAATGAATTGATTCTTAAGACTAAAATAAGAGGAGATTACTCCGCTCAGAAGGTGTTGCATCTTTGGAATTCCCTGTGGATGATAAACTGACGACTATACTCAATATTTTATGAATTCTTTGGGAAGCAGGGAATATGAGAACTGAGTGGGAAAATTAACAAGCTGGATGGGCTACTCCTATCACTCATGTTATGGCATCAGCAATATACAGTGATATCAACTTCAGGAAATAGATATATACTAACAAAGCTGAAAATGTGTTGCTGGAAAAGCGCAGCAGGTCAGGCAGCATCCAAGGAGCAGGAGAATCGACGTTTCGGGCACGACCTCTTCTTCAGGAATGAGGAAAGTGTGTCCAGCAGGCTAAGATAAAAGGTAGGGAGCTCCCTACCTTTTATCTTAGCCTGCTGGACACTCTTTCCTCATTCCTGAAGAAGGGCTCATGCCCGAAACGTCGATTCTCCTGCTCCTTGGATGCTGCCTGATCTGCTGCGCTTTTCCAGCAACACATTTTCAGCTCTGATCTCCAGCATCTGCAGTCCTCACTTTCTCCTCAAAGATTTTAACCTACTGTGAATCCTCTTGCAAGGATGCCTTCCTTGAAGAAGCTCTCTTCCTCCCTCTACAAGGATTTCAGTGAGTCCCTCTCTCACTGCACACCCCAGGTCATCTCCTCTGCCCAGAAGCTCTTCAGCCACGTTCTCAAACAGACTCGCTACCACAGCCACATCTCCTTCCTCAGCACCTGCCTACGGAACCGACTGACCCCCTCCCACCTTTTACCTTAGCCTGCTGGACACACTTTCCTCATTCCTGAAGAAGGGCTCATGCCCGAAACATCGATTCTCCTGCTCCTTGGATGCTGCCTGACCTGCTGCGCTTTTCCAGCAACACATTTTCAGCTCTGATCTCCAGCATCTGCAGTCCTCACTTTCTCCTCGAAGATATACTAACAAAGGACTGCTCAGTATTATGCCAGAATGTCAGATGAAATTTAAGCTAAAGCAGCAGTATTTCTGTTATTAATGAGCATTTATGCAAAGGGGAAACAGTGGTCAGCCCAATATTTTGGGATGAATATATACAGCAATATGTTAGCTGATCAGAATATTCATATTGATACAATCTAAAATATTTGATCCAATTTCTTCATTTTTTGTCCATTTCAATGAACTGAGAAAAAATTGTAAGAGTACCAATAAGTAACAAACCTCAAGTTAAAGAATAATCTTCTGTATAAGAACAAGGTGAAAAAATAATAAAAATGGCTTCTTACCTGCCAGCTTCAAATGTGAACCAAGTAGGGTCCCGCCCATATCGTCTGAGTGCACTGAGAGGCCACGAGACCAGTTTTAGTCTGGGGTTGTGGATATCCCAAAGACAGATATTCTCATACGTTATTTGTAATGTGCATTCTCCATGTACATCCAGATTAGGAGATGGCATTAAATAGACATTGAACCTCTCTGAAAAAGCAAAGCGTGGCAGGACAAGGAATCATTAATCCTTCCTCAAAGATGACTTATCCATACTCCTCAAACAATTAACTCCCCTTTTAACATAAGGAGACCAAAATTGTACACAGTGCTCCAGATGAAATCTCTTTAGTGACAATTTCTGTTTCAAAATTTAATCTCCCAATTTAAATGCTAAAAAAAAATTTCTGCTACAATGGCAACATGTTTGTTAAAGCTCCCCAAGGTCTCTCTTGCTCCAGTGTTACAAGCACATGGTCATTTAGCAGAAGGTTTTGCATCTTTAGAATTTTTAAAAAATGCTTAATCGTTGACTCTATTCAATATTTTATGGATTCTTTGGGTATTAGGGGATATGAGAATTGAATGGAAATATTAATATTAATCTTCCTTCTGCCAAAAAAAAGTTACCTTACATTTATCTACTTAACATTGTCTGCCATTTCTCTACTCACAATTCAAACTTGTAAAGATTCTTTTAGATCTTGACATTGATTACTATTTGGTATCATCTGAAAATTTGGCAAATTTCCATTAGTTTTAGTTTCACTGATGTTTGACTGCCAACTAAACACCTTCACAGGGACCATTATTCTAAACTCTAAAAACCATCTAATTATTAGGACTATTACGTGAATTTGTTGATACTTACTAGTATCCTTGCAAAAGAGAAAGGAGGAGAAAAAACAGACGCACGGACAGAGACAGAGTTATAATCTCAGGATATAATTTAATAAAGTTGACAATTGATTGCTTCAATGGCTGGAAAGCCTGTGAGAGCCCTAAGACACCTCTTTTCATGATGATCAAGTGCTCAATAGGCATTTTACTGGGTAGTCAAGAATCTTTCCTGAGATTAAGGACACTTCCCGCTCCCACCTCAACCCCTGCCCACTGCCTTCCCCACGCTCCCACTGTAGACTTGCCCACCAATCAGAAGCCAGCTATTCTCCATTGCTCAGCAGTACCACTGGAGAGGTGTTTAGTGGCTGCTGCCAGTACTACATCCACTCAAAGCACCATGCCACAGCTGAATGGTGGTGGGAGAGGGATCATGGGGCGAGGGGTTGTGGATTTTATGTGTCAGCAGCAATAGCATGGGACTGGCTTTCAGAGAGTCCCCCCTTCTCAACTGCAGACTCATTTGATGGCTCAAGTAGTGGCAGGTTAGGAAATCCATCCACAGGTCCCCACCCACCACCTGACCTCCTAGTAAATAGACCCTGTCACAAAATATGCCCCAAGGGAGAGCATTAAACACAGTCCCTAAAAACTAATAATTAAACACTGAACTTAACCTTTACTGACCTTTCTTGTAAAGTTAAATGTCATTTTTTCCAGATTTGGGATTCGCTCTCACTCAGTGCTACAAATGAGCAATAATATTTTCTCACTTCCAATCGACACTAAAAACTCTATCACTAAACCAATGCCATCATTGGCTTCCTAAGCTCAATCAAGCCTCACTTCTCATGACTATACTATTTGGCAGGCTTTCCCTTCACAGTAATGACTGAGCAATGAATTCTGTTGTATGTCAGTCACCAGCAGCTTCATCCAGAGCTATGATACAATGGGGTCCTCAAATCCATGCTCATGATCACCCTATCATCTACCTACATCTTTTTGGCAAATTCCATTGGATGATTTGTTTTAGAGCAGCAAATGTTTATTACAGCTGATACAAATATTTAGTGATCCATACCTGTTTGTTCTCTCTGAACACCAGCTGTCAACAAATCAGGTTCTCCAAGGGTAATGTCATTGAGTCTGCTTCCCAGACACTCCATGCGCAGGAGCTTGCACCATTCCTCAGCCTCAAGCTCTATAAAAACACATAGAATTAATGCTTTATCGGCAGGAACTCAATTTTACTTCACAATCCTGGAGAACCTTAACAATTAAACTAATGACTTCAAGCTCAAGTTAATATTTATTAATTATGTTTGGATCTGAGGTCTAGCAATTAGCAAAGTGGTACTTTATGTTTCAAAAGGCTACAGTTTCCAATGGCTTTTGAACCACAATAACCTAAAATTGAACATGAATATTTATGATGGTCTTTAATGCTAAATGTGAAAGCGAATATTTTCCTTCAACCTAATCATTGATTCGTGTGAGCAGTGAACAGATACATAGGTACTTGCTATCAGCTCAGTGATTATTAGACAGTTGAATCCTGCATAATATGTCTACATTAATTGTTATTAATCTACAATCCTTAATGACAAAAGGAAACCAAATCCGATGTTTTGCAAGTTAAGTTTAGACGTAAAGAAATTAGTGACTCATAAACTTTACATTTCTGGTTTTATATTAATGCTACTTTTATTCTGAGCCTTTCTTTTATCAGCTACTTTCAGTTTATGCCATTTTAAAATGAAATAGGGTTAATTTTATACTTCAGACAGTGAGCTTCTTGTTATTTAGAATATATCGAGTTTTGAGAAGATTTGTAACTCAGGTTGAGGTTTTGGATGTATGTTTGCTCGCTGAGCTGGAAGGTTCATTTCCAGATGTTTTGTTACCTCAGTGGGCCTCAGGCGAAGCAATAGTGAAAATTCCTGTTTTCTATTTATATGCTTGGGTTTCTTTGGGTGGTGATGTCAATTCCTGTGGTGAAGTCACTTCCTGTTCCTTTTCTCAGGGGGTGTTAGATGGGGTCTAACTCGATGTGTTTGTTGATAGAGTTCCGGTTGGAATGCCATGCTTCTTGGAATTCTTGTGCATGTCTTTGTTGGCTTGTCCTAGGATGGATGTGTTGTCGCAGTCGAAGTGGTGTCCTTCCTCATCCATATGTGAGGTTACTAGTGAAAGAGGGTCATGTCTTTTTGTGGCTAGTTGGTGTTCATGTATCCTGGTGGCTAGTTTTCTGCCTGTTTGTCCAATGTAGTGTTTGTTACAGTCCTTGCACTGTATTTTGTAAATGACATTAGTTTTGCTTGTTGTCTGTATAGGGTCTTTCAAGTTCATTAGCTGCTGTTTTAGTGTGTTGGTGGGTTTGTGGACTACCATGATGCCAAAGGGTCTGAATAGTCTGGCAGTCATTTCAGAGATGTCTTTGATGTAGGGGAGAGTGGCTAGGGTTTCTGGATGTGTTTTGTCTGCTTGTTTGGCTTTGATGTTGAGAAATCGGCGGACTGTGTTCATTGGGAACCCATTCTTTTTGAATACACGGTATAGGTGATTTTCCTCTGCTCTGCATAAATCTTCTGTGCTGCAGTGTATGTTGGCTCATTGAAATAATATTCCGATACAGCTTTGTTTGTAAGTATTGGGATGAGTGCTTCTGTAGTTCAATATTTGGTCTGTATGTGTTGTTTTCCTGTAGTTGCTAGTTTGAAGTTCCCCATTGGCTGTTCGCTCTACTGTGACAGCTAGGAATGGCAGTTTGTTGTTTTCCTCCTCTTTAGTGAATTTTATGCCAATAAGGGTATTATTGATGGTCTTGAATGTTTCCTCTAATTTGTTTCGTTTACTGATGACAAAGATGTCATCCACGTAGCGGACCTAAATTTTGGGTTAGATGTATGGCAGAGCTGTTTGTTCAAGTCTCTGCATTACTGCCTCTGCTAAGATACTGTGCAAGGTCTGTAACAAACAAACAAACAGGCAGAAAACTAGCCACCAGGATACATGAACAACAACTAGCCACAAAAAGACATGACCCTCTTTCATGAGCCTCACATACGGATGAGGAAGAACACCACTTCGACAGGGACAACACATCCATCCTAGGACAAGCCAAACAAAGACATACATGAGAATTCCTAGAGGCATGGCATTCCAACCGGAACTCTATCAACAAACACATTGAGTTAGACCCCATCTACCACTCCCTGAGAAAAGAAACAGGAAGTTACTTCACCACAGGAAATAACATCACCACAGGAAATGACATCACCAACCCAAAGAAATCCAAACATATAAATAGAAAGCAGGAATTTTCACCATTGCTTCACCTGAGGCCTACTGAAGATGTTAGCTAGTAGGGTAACGAAACATCTGGAAATGAACTTTCCAGCTCAGCGAGCAAACCTACATCCAAAACCTAGAATTTATGTCTGCTGTAACACCTAATTATGAATGAATCATCTTCAATGGAGTTAGCACCGTGAACTCTTCGATCTTTGTCACTGCAAGTCTAACAGACTTATTCAGGCAATCATACAATCAAATTCTGACCGCGTTGCCACGCAGGTGTTCTCAGACCATTCTATCTTCTGGCTGGTCTCCAATTTGCCAACTTACACAAACTTGACAGCACCCAAATCTCTGCTAGCCAGACCTTACCTCACTTACCTATGCCTGATTTTAAAATTCTTATATTTACTTTCTAGTCTGACCTTGGTGTTTCTATTGCTGTAACCTCCTCAAGCCACAAAATTCTTTGAAGCCTCTGTCCTCCTCCAATTTTGAACTTTTGTTCCAAAATTGTAGACTTAGACTTAAGCTCTGGAATTCTCTTCATAAATCTCCCCACCTCCCTGCCTTTAAACCATGTCTTGAAACTTAATCTTTTCACAAAGCATTGGCTATTTTTTCTGATATCACTTTGCATGATTGGTGTCAAATTTTGCTGCTAACATTTCTTTGAAACATCTTAGGAAGTTTTAATGCATTAATATTATTTAAACAAAAAATATAGTTGTTGTTCGCTCATTCCATCATAGTTGCGTTGACAGCACCATGCAGCACCATGGTATAATGAACCATACTTGAAAGTCAAATGACTATTTCGTCAATGGATGCTAATCTCAACCTTTTTAGCTCTTTTAGTTTCTGGCTACATTAACATACTCTTCTGAGAAAGTGCTGAAAAATGTATTGCTGGAAAAGCGCATCGGGTCAGGCAGCATCCAAGGAGCAGGAGAATCGACGTTTCGGGCATAAGCCCTTCTTTAGGAATGAGGAAGGTGTGCCAAGCAGGCTAAGATAAAAGGTAGGGAGGAGGGACTTGGGGGAGGGGTGTTGGGAATGCGATAGGTGGAAGGAGGTTACGGTGAGGGTGATAGGCTAGAGAGGGGGTGGGGGCGGAGAGGTCGGGATGAAGATTGCAGAGTCGACATTTCGAGCATAAGCTCTTCATCAGGAATGCTGCTAATGCTGAATACTGCCTGACCGGCTGTGCTTCTCCAGCACCACACATTTTGACTCTGATCTTCAGCATCTACAGTCCTCACTTTCTCCGTTTCAATGAAACAGTTGAGAACAGACCAGAAGAGAAAGATAAGGAACATAGCCTGCAGAGGAATCACTTTATCCTGAAGAGCAGCACAGAGCAAGAGATATTATTTGACTTTTGAAGGTGTACAGATAGATGATCTATGAGGAAGGATTGATCATTCTTTATCTTTCCATGCTTTGCTTTTTCAGAGAGGTTCAATGTCTACTCTATATGCTCATTTATTTTCTTTCTCATTTAAAACATTAGGCAAAATATTAGTGTTGCTGAACACTTGGAGTGCAGGTTCATATATCCTTGATGTGGAGTCACAGGTAGATAGGATAGCGAAGAAAGTGTTTAGTATGCTTTCCTTTATTGGTAAGAGTACTGAGTATAGGAGTTGGGAGACCATGCTGCAGCTGTACAGGACATTGGTTCGGCCACTTTTTGAATATGGAGTGCAATTCTGATCTCCCTCCTATAGGGAGGATATTGTGAAACTTGAAAGCATTCAGAAAAGATTGACAAGGATGTTGCCAGGGTTGGAGGGTTTGAGCTATAGGGAAAGGCTGAACAGGCTGGGGTTATTTTCCCTGGAGCATCGGAGGCTGAGAGGTGACCTTATCAACGTTTATAAAATGGTGAAGGGCATGGATAGGGCACATAGGCAAAGTCTTTTCTCCAGGTGAAGGAGTCCAGAACTAGAGGGCATACCTTTTAGGTAAGAGGGGAAAGACTTAAGAGACAACGTCTTCACACAGAGAGTGGTGTGTGTTTGGAATGAACTGCCAAATGAAGTGGTGGAGGTTGGTATGATTACAGTATTTAAAAGGCATCTGGATGGGCCTATGAATAGGAAGTTGACTCTACAACTAGGATCAATTCCTTATCCAACAGTTTAAGCCCACCACCCCTCGACAAATGTCAAACCTTAAAGTTTCAGTACCTATCAAGAACACCAACGCTACAAATGCTGAATGACATGAACCAAAAAAAATTGTATATTTATCTGTATTACCGTCTTCGTAAATAATAATTGCATAAAATGTTCATATTCTCTGTATGCCAGTCTAAGAATCATCAAGTCATAAAGATGTACAGCATGGAAACAGACCTTTTAGTCCAACTCATCCATGCTGACCAGATATCCTAAACAAATCTAGTCCCATTTGCCAGTATTTGACCCACATCCCTCTATTCAGATACCCATTCAGATGCCTTTTAAATGTTATAATTATACGAGCCCTCCCCCACTTCCTCTAGCAGTTCATTCCATACATGCACTACTCTCTGTGTGAAAAAGTTGCCCTTTAGATCCCTTTCAAATCTGTCTCCTCTCATTATAAATCTAAACCTTCTGGTTTTGGACTCCCCCACCCTGGGGAAATACCTTATCTATTTAACCTCCCCATGACCCTCATGATTTTATAAACCTCTGCAAGGTCAACTTTCACCTTCTAAAGCTTCAGAGAAAATAGAATGGGAAAGGAAACTGCAGGGGATGGGCACAATTGAAATGTGGAGCTTGTCCATGGAACAGCTACTGTGTGTCTTTTCTAAGTATGTACCTGTCAGTCAGGGAGGAAGTGGTCGAGCGAGGGAACTGTGGTTTACAAAAGAAGGTGAAGCGCTTGTCAAGAGGAAGAAGGAGGCTTATGTGAAGATGAGACGTGAAGGCTCAGTTAGGGTGCTTGAGTGTTACAGGTAAGCCAGGAAGGACCTAAAGAGAGAGCTAAGAAGAGCCAGGAGAGAACATGAGAAGTCTTTGGCAGGTAGGATCAAGGAAAACCCTAAAGCTTTCTATAGGTCTGTCAGGAATAAAAGAACGACTGGAGTAAGATTAGGTCCTGTCAAGGACAGTAGTGGGAAGTTGTGCGTGAAATCTGAAGAGATAAGACAGGCGCTAAACAAAGATTTTTCATCAGTATTCACACAGGAAAAAGACAATGTTGTCAAGGAGAATACTGAGATACAGGCTATTTGATTAGATGGGATTGAGGTTCATGAGGAGGAGGTGTTAGTAATTCTGGCAAGTATGAAAATAGTTAAGTCCCCTGGGCCGGATGGAATTTATCCTAGGATTCTCTGGGAAGCCAGGAGATTGCAGAGCCATTGGCTTTGATCTTTCTGTCATCATTGTCTATAGGAATAGTGCTAGAAGACTGGAGGATAGCAAATGTTGTTCCCCTATTCAAGAAAGGAAGTAGATACAACCCTGGTAATTATAGACTAGTGAACCTAACTTTGGTTATGGGTAAAGTATTGGAAAGGATGATAAGAGATAGGATTTATAATCATCTAGAAAGAAATAATTGGATTAGGAATAGTCAACACGGTTTTATTCACACCCCTTCAAAAATAAAAGAATATATTTTGCTCTGTGTTACTTCCCAGGATAAAGTGATCCCTCTTCTACAGGTTATATTCCTTAGGTTGTGCCTCACAAACCTTATTGAGTTCTTTGAGAAGGTGACCAAACAGGTGGATGAGGGTAAAGTGGTTGATGTGGCCTATATGGATTTCAGTGAGGTTCCCCATGGTAGGCTATTGCACAAAGTACGGAGGCATGGGATTGAGGGTGACTTAGAGGTTTGGATCAGAAATTGGCTAGCTGAAAGAAGACGGTGATTGATGGGGAAATGTTCATCCTGGAGTTCAGTTACTCGTGGTATACTGCAAGGATCTGTTTTGTGGCCACTACTGTTAGTCATTTTTATAAACTACCTGGATGACAGCATAGAAAGATGGATTAGTATATTTGTCATTTTTATAAATGACCTGGACGAGGTGTAGAAGGATGTGTTAGTAATTTGCAGATGACACTAAAATCGGTAGAGTTGTGAACAGTGCAGAAAGATGTAGCAGGTTACAATGGGAACAGAGATAAGCTGCAGAGCTGGGCTGAGAGGTGACAAGTGGACCTTAATGCAGAAAAGTGTGAGGTGATTCACTTTGGAAGGAGAAACAGGAATACAAAGAACTTGGCTAATGGTAAGATTCTTGATAGTGTGGTTGAGCAGAGAGATCTCAGTGTCCATGTATATGGATCCCTGAATGTTGCCACCCAGGTTGATAGGGTTGTTAAGAAAGCTATGGTGTGTTAGGTTTTATTGGTTAGAGGGATTGAGTTTTGAAGCCATGAGGTCATATTGCACCTGTACAGAACTCTGCTGTGGCTGCACTTGGAGTATTGCATACAGTTCTGGTTGCCACATTATAGGAAAGACGTGGAAGCATTGGAAAGGGTGCAGAGGAAATTTGCTAGGATGTTGCCTGGTATGGACAGAAGGTCTTATGAGGAAACACTGAGGGACTTGAGGCTGTTTTTGTTAGAGAGAAGGTTGAGAGGTGACTTAACAGAGGCATATGAGATGATCAGAGGATTAGATAGGATGGCAGTGAGAGCCTTCTTCCTCGGATGGTGATGGCTAGCATGAGGCGATATAGCTTTAAACTGAGGGGTGATAGATATAGGACAGATGTCAGAGGTAGTTTCTTTACTCAGAGAGTAGTAAAGGCGTGGAATGCTGTGCCTGCAACAGTAGTAGACTCGCCAACTTGAAAGGCATTTAAATGGTCATTGGATAAATATATGGATGATAATGGAATAGTGTAGGTTAGAGGCTTCAGATCGGTTTCACAAGTCACCGCAACATTGAGGGCCGAAGGCCCTGTACTGTGCTGTATTGTTGTATGTTCTTTGTTGTATGTTCTAATAGTCCCAGTTTATTCAACCTCTCCCAATGTTTGCTTATCAACACAAGCATTAGTGAAACTGATTGATTGTCAACAAGGTTCAGTCCTGTGGCCATCCTGTGATGCTTTGTTAAATAATGCTCTACCTTCAGGGAATTAAGCGGTGCAGTCCCCAGTAGCTACTAAAGTTGGGGGTGGGGGTGGAGAATAGCAGCTGTGCACTGTACGACATCAATGGATCCTAGTGCAGTTTATCTTAATGATTTTTTGTGCTTTTTTGGAAGTTTGTTTCTTTGAATCTTTTGATAGAAAGGGAAAGCTGAGAACAAATTATAAAATACTCAAATATTTCCATATTTCTTACATGAATAGAACATACTGGTTCTGAGATGTATTTGGTACCTACCTGACTCACATGCAAAGGTTTTTGAAGTATCATCACTGAAGATGATGAGTACAGCATGCCTCTTAGTGCCCTTTGGTAGCCTTGTCACATTCTTTATATTACTGAGGTCTGTAACCTGAAAGATCAACATTTTACAGTTCTGAATATCACTTGTTGACAGTTAGCCATATCCTTTATTCCTGGGAAAGAGGGTAATGTAATTCCAGAGGGACCAAGGAACAGCTAAAAGGCTTTGGTGCAATATTTACTCAGGCAAAGATCTGTTCCATTTGTAATCCAATACTTGCCTTAGGAAAGTCGACTAATGGGAAAATAAAAATATTATCATCAGAAAGAAAAAATAAGCAATGACATATAGTGCAGATTATAAATTACATTTCATTTATTCTAGTTGTTTGGATACATCTCTGGGACAGATGAGACTAGAACTGAACTCTCCTTGCTCAGAGATAGGGACAGTATCATTGTGCTGTTAGACTCCTTCCACCATTTAATGCTGCTTCTGGGAATAAGCAGGACTATATATATATATATATGTATATATATATAGGATCAAACAGTCTATGTGGCATTTCTGCAGACAGAAAGGTTTCTAAGGGGGTGGATCATGATGAGGTCATGAAAGGGTGCTCACAGAACCGTTGATTTATTGTCGAAAAGTTCCTCAGATCTACTTCTGACTTAATGGTACGACTCTACTGGAGCTGTGGTCAGTTCCACAATTTCCTGGCCTTTGAGAACTAATGACAGAATTGCATTTCTTAGTCTTATTCAAAACAGCTTGCAATACCTTTCAAAAAGCTAACATGATAAAATGGCTGACATTACCAGTCATATCTGAAACAACCTTAAGTACCAAGAAAAATACTTTTCATTGTGAAAGGGATGGTCTGGGGTAAGGTTCAGCAAAAATGTTTTTGGGAACCTCTGGCTTAAGAGAATGTGTAATGTAAAAACAATGGTTAATATAAATTATACGATTGAGTGCCACCAGATCCCACTGCTCATCAGGTTATGAGATCCTCATCACAAGCTCAATAGCTATTATAAATCACACTGTCATGCATTCTATTTATATCATACTTCATTTCGAGATGATACATTGGAAAATTTTGGAATAATTTATCTTTTCCTGAATAATATATCTTTAGTGAAACAGAAGAGTGGTACAATGGTGTCACTGAAGATGGAATGAAAAGGTCATGTTTAACTATCATATCCTCTGAAGCTAATTTCACTGCCCTTGCTCCTATAGGTCCACAATGGAAAGGACAGATGTTTGAATATATTCTGTGTTGTAAGACCCAATTTTCAGTCAGAAGTATACCTTACCTAGGCATTACAAGTATCTTTATTTTCATTGAACACACCAGTATTTTTCTTGAATGCAATGTTTGATTTAAATCAAGTGAAAATAACATGTTGGCTTCAGCTTGATCAGCTGCAATCCTTATTAAGCACCAAAACCTATAACTTAATCAGAGAAGTATTTCCCTTACTTCTTGATTATTTGTACTTTTTGATTTTTCGATCACAGTCATAGCTTCCTGCTCAGCCGGCTACACATTAACCTCCACTCTAGTCTGCCCAAACCAAACAATGATAAACTCCAATAACAGACAAAGAAGACTTTGCTGAGATACAGAACCTTCTCTATATCACAATAATAGATGACTTTGTAACCACCTAATAATGAATTGACTACTCATAGACTTTTGTGTCTGTTCAAAATCTTATGATCCACATGAGGCCCATTAATAAATCACTGAAAAATACTTTTGAAACTACCATTAAGCTAACATATTACTTTGTTAACTCAATATACACACAATTCTAAATGATATTTGTAGAGTTTAGATTTGATTTTTAAAATGGCAGGAGAAAACAACATGCCAACTCATTATATAAAGTCTTGCATTTATATAATACTCATGATCTGAAGAAGCCTCAAAGTTCAAAGTTTGTGAGAAGATTTGTACCTCGGGTGCTCGTTGTTGTGGTTCTGTTCGCCGAGCTGGGAATTTGTGTTGCAGACGTTTCGTCCCCTGTCTAGGTGACATCCTCAGTGCTTGGGAGCCTCCTGTGAAGCGCTTCTGTGATTTTTCCTCCGGCATTTGTAGTGGTTTGAATCTGCCGCTTCCTGTTGTCAGTTTGAACTCACAAACTTTGAACACCTACGGACGAGAGACGCTAAGACAAGCCAGGAAATGGGAATCTTGTGCCAACCGCCTAAGCACCACATACGAACAACTCCGGTTCCTGCATGAATGCTGAAAGAATCGAATCCTTCCAACACTGACAACTGGAAGCAGCAGATTCAAACCACTACAAATGCCAGAGGAAAGATCACAGAAGCGCTTCACAGGAGGCTCCCAAGCACTGAGGATGTCACCTAGACAGGGGACGAAACATCTACAACACAAATTTCCAGCTCGGCGAACAGAACTACAACAAGCCTCAAAGTGCTTTGCCGCCAATGAAACACTTCTGAAGTGTGGTCACTCATGAAATGTAGGAAAGGTGGTAGCCAATGTTTGCATGTCAAGATTCCACAAATGATGCCATAATGATGTGCTCCTTTAGCTATGGTTGAGGGATAAATATTAAATTTGATAGAAGGGAGAAATGTTCCTGCTCATCTTGATGGTGTCATGTCATCTTTTATGTCCAACTGTGGAGCAGACAGAGGCTCACTGCTACATTTCATTCCACACACAGATGCATTAAAGGTGCAGCACTCCTCCATAAAGCATTAGGAGCGTCAGCCTGGATTTTGTGCTCGCATCACTGGAGTGGGACTTCAACCCAATAGCTTTTGGCTCAAAAGTGACAGTGCTATTGTTGAGCGAAGGTTGACAGAATTTCAAACCACAATCTCTAGATGATATTCCAAGTGTGCTGCCAATGCTATTAAATTAAGACTAACACCGTGAGTGGCACGGTGACTCAGTGGTTAGCACTGCTGTCTTGCAGTGCCAGGGACCTGGGTTCCATTCCAGCCTCAGGCGACTGTCTGTGTGGAGTTTGCACATTCTCCCTGTGTCTGCGTGGGTTTCCTCCAGTGCTCTGGTTTCCTCCCCCAATCCAATTCACCTGAACTGATGTGCAGGTCAGGTGAATTGGCCATGCTAAATTGCCTGTAGTGTTAGTTGCATTAGTCAGGTGTAAATATTGGGTAGGGGAATGGGTCTGCTCTTTGGAGGGTAGGTGTGGACTTGTTGGGCTGAATGGCTTGCTTCCATACTGTAGGGAGTCTAATTTAAAAAAAGGCAGCCTGTGGATCAGCAAGAAACAAAACCTGGCAGAGTTTGCTATTGTTTAAATTAAACCTTTTGTTTGAGGGCAGTGGATATGAAAGTTGTGGATATTCTACTGATAGGTTGACTGCAGCTGAAGTCCTTGAATACAGTTCTTGGACACAGTAAAAGATAAGCAGAAGGCAGGACTTCCTCTTACCAATGTTGATCGCTTGACTGTAGAGATGGCAGAACACAGAAATAGTGTGACATTGTTTGTAACATCAGGAATCTGTGCAAGACAAATAATGAATGATCTTACCAGAACTGTTTGGTTAAGTTCTCCTTTTTATTTCTTTCCTAATCTCTCCACTGTCGCACTATGATGAAACTTTCCCTACCCTCCTTTCAATATCACTGCTACAGCCACAATCCTGTGCTCCCGATGTAGTCTTCTCTACATCAGGGAGACTGAATGTAAACTTAGGGAACAGTTCAATGAGCATCACAGCTGGGTCCGCAGGGGCCAACCGGACCTCCCAGTCACAACCTATTTCAATTCCCCCATACAATTCCTTTTTAACATGACCATCCTTGGCCTCCTCCATTGCCAAAATGAACCACACTGTAAATTGAAGGAACAACACCTCATCTTTTACCTGGGCAGCCTACAGCCCGGAAGACTCAACATTGAGTTCTCCAATTTCAAATAACCTCCCTCCCCATCCCCCAACTCCCTTGCCAGTCCTTCCCCCTCCCTTCCACTGTTTCCTTCCACCAACCAGATTCATTCCTCCCACTGACCAACCAGGTTGTACTCTCTGCCTGTCTTCACCTATCCCCACTTCACCACCCTGTCCCCCTGTAACCCTATTTATCTGCAGCTCCCCCACACCCACTCCCAGTCCTGAAGAAGGGCTACACCTGAAACATCGACTTGTCCACCTCTTAATGCTGCCTGGCTTGCTGTGTTCTCCCAGTCTCCTGCATGTCTGTTTTGGATTCCAGCATCTGCAGTTTTATTTTGTCTCTACAACCACAACACCACACATTTCTGCACACCCTTTTACTTTCATTTTCAAGATCTTCTCCCATCAATATAACTGCTGTTCATTCTTCTCGATCAGCATCACATGCTAAGCTGCCTTACCATAGAAGCTTTTAGCAGCATGAGTACTAAGCCACTTCTATTTTCCTTCAAGGGGACAACAACAGGAAAAGAACAAGGTTATAAGGAATTCTTCCTCATTGCTCACATTAATGGAAAAGACTCAGCATGCAGCACTGGACATGGAGAGGGGGGAAGCTACAAACATTTTCTGTCATCCTTCTTTTCACAATTTCCTTCTCATATTTTCTTTATACTAAATTATTACACACACTCAGTGTGACAACCTCATGACGCATAGCACTACCCCTCATCTGTCAGACCCATGTTCCCTCATCTCTCCTATGCCCATTAGAAATCGCAGGGTGCAATTTTCCCCTCCCTGATGGTCGCCTGAGAGGGGGAGACTAAAGGAAACAACTGGATGAGATGATTCTGTACCAACACTAAAGAGTCCTTTAAGAAAGTGTTAGGCATGCCACCAATTAAGGCTGTTAAGCAATCAATTAATAGCTGCATAAATGCATCAACTGATCATCTCCTTGTTAACCTGCCCTCGTGGTAGTTGGGACAGGTGGGTATTATGAAACCAGGTGGACCAGCCTGGCTGGTTGGATGGGGATCTCCAATTAACCAAATCTGGGAGCAACTGGAGGCATGAATGAAGTGAAAGTGGTAACCTCTGAAAGTCATCTTCAGCAGAGGAGTTAAATAAATAATTTGCATCAGTCTTCATGACAGAACCACATTCCAAATATACTAAATAATCAAGGGACAAAAGCGGGAGAAGCAATAAATACAATATCTATCACTAGAGAAATAGAACTGGGGAAGCTAATGGAGCTAAAGACCAATCAAGAACTGATGGATGCATCCTAGGGTATTAAACGAAATAGCTACAGAGAGAATGGATGCACTAGTAATAATCTTCCAAGAATACTTAGATTTGGAAAAGTGCCAAAGGATTGGAAAACTTCCAATGTAATTCATTTATTGAAAAAAAATAGGAGACATAAAATTGCTAAGTATAGCCTGGTAGCTTAATATCTGTTATCAACAAAATGTTAGAGTTTATTGTAAAAAATGAAATAGCAGAGCATGCACAAACACATGAGATAACAGGCAGTTCATGAAGGGTAATTCATGCCTGGAAATTTTACTAGAATTCTTTAAGGAGATAGCAAGCACTACAGATAACGAGAAAGCAGTGGGTGTTATATATTTGGACTTTCAGGAGGCACTTGATAAGGTGCATCATGTTAGACAGCTTAGTAAGATAAGACCATGTGTTAGGATATTATGTTAGCACAAGTAGAGAATTGGTTAACTAATAGAAGTCAAAGAGTTGTGATAAAGATTGTGTTTTCAGGATGGCAACCTGTAACGAGTGGAGTGCCAGAGGGATCACTGCAGGGGGCACATGTATTTGCACTGTGTATTAATAAGTTGTGAGGAATGGCCAAATTGTGAATGACATAAAAATAGGTAGCAAGATAAATGGTGAAGAAAACAAAGTCTGTAGAAGGACATAGATACTTTAAGTGAGTAGTCAAAAACTGAGCAGATGGAATATACTATGGGAAAATGTAAGGTTAGGCACTTTGACAGGGAGAAGAAAGTAGCTGATTATTATTTAAATGGAGAAAGACTGCAGAAAGCTTCATGCACAGAGGGATTTGGAAGTCTTTGTGTATAAATCATAAGAAGACAGCATACAAGTTCAGTACAAAATAGAGATGGAAATTGAAATTTTAGCCTCTATTTCAAAGGAAGTGGAAGGGCTTTTGCCCGAAACATCGATTTTCCTGCTCCTCAGATGCTGCCTGACCTGCTGTGCTTTTCCAGCACCACTTTAATTTAAACCCTAGGAAAATAGGGAAGTCTTGCTAAAATAATTCAAGACACTAGCTAGACCACACCTGAAATATTATGAATAGTTTTCAGCCCTATCTAAGGAAAGCTATACCGGCATTGGAGGCAGTCCAAAGAAACATCACGAGGCTGATCCTGGATGTGAAGGGATTATCTTGTGAGAAGAGGTTGAGTCATTTGTGCCTATACTTGGTGACATTTAGAAGAATGAGAGGTGACCTTATTGAGAAACATAAGATTGTTAGGGGGCTAGATGCAAAGAGGTCATTTCCTCTTGCGTTAGAGACTAGAAACAGAGTGTAAAATCTCAAAATAAGGGATCACCATTTTAGGACAGAGATGAGGAGGAATTACTTCTCTCAGAGAGTAGTCAATCCATGAAATTCTTTACCACAGTGACACATCCTGTACAGTTCTCTAAACATATTCAGGGATAGGTTTTTAAACAGTCAGGAGAACAAGGGTTCTTGACAATAGGTAGGATAGTGGAGCTGAGGATTATCAAATCAGTGATAATCTCATTGGATGTCAGTGCAGACTCAATGGGCTGAATGGCCTACTTCTGCTGTTACACGTATGCTCTTGACTTCAATTTCCCTGAGCCCACTTTCCCCATAAGTCCCATCCCATAATATGATGATAACTATTACTTACTTCTCACCTTTGGATTTTCAAAGGAGTAGGCTTTGATTAATGTTCTCTAGGACTTAGAAGCTCACAGGACAATCAGGTCAAGGCCAAAGTCAGAATGAGAAACTCATCTGTGTTCTGTCCATCATTCCTTAATGAACTGACTGACATGCAATAGGTTGGAAATGGGAAAACTGGAGTCTTAGTCTTCCACAGGAGATGAAGATAATTCTTTCAAAGGTATAGCACAACACACTTCAAAATTTTCAAGCACTAGCACAAACAAAAATAGCAACCCACTTTTTGGTCACCAAACACTCAAAGTATTGGACTTTAACAACAGAGCTTCTGCAACCCATGGAGGGATCCTGCTGCCAACCATAACTAACTTCTATTAAATCACACTGAAACACTATGGTTATTGATGTTCACATTCCAGTATATGATAAACTTGTAGTCAATACTTTTAAGAAATGGATACAGACAAGCCATTAGAATGGCTGGTGCACATCACGCAACCTTTGGCATTTTAGCTACATACAGGATAATCTCAAGTAATTACCTAATTAAATACAGACATTCCCAATCATCTAGGGCATTTACACATCTCTTAGCTTAATGATGAGACAAAACAGAAGGGCTAGAAAATCTCCAGACTGCCTTCCTTCAGGAATTGTTCTGAATAACAGATTGAAACCCAATGGGTAGCAAGTTGGAAGTGGATGATTTTATCATGATCCATATTTACCAAATGACTAAAACATACCCCTTTCATATAAAATATACTGATCACAGGCAGTAAAGGGAACACATACATGTTGTCCAAGACAATGGTTTTGTGGTGAGCTCAATAATTACTGCAGCTATCTCTTTTAGGCATTAATTACAGGCATCAGCAGTAGCATTTCTCTGGGTCTCCATATTGGAATAAAACTTCTACAGTATCATGAATTTTGTACAGCCTGCTAAGTTGCACTCAAATCTGAAAGATGCATCGGATCCCCATATTGATTTACAATATTACCTCTGTCACTGATGTCCATTTTGCCTGTAGAAGGGCATCTTTACATAATACAGTAATGATTGTTATCCCTTTCAACATAAGAAACTATGATGTGGATAACATGGTATTGAAAGATCAAAGAAACCTTTGTTCCTGGTGACTAGTATATATTAATATTAGCTCCTCAGACACATCTGTATCTGGTCTAATATTAAACTCTTTGGTTAGAAGAGTGGCACGCTTTCATAAGCTTTGTCATTCTTCAAATGGTCTGAGTTAACATTGAGTCAGAAACCTTCATACCCTCAGGTGACATGCTACACGACAGTGATGCTATCATGAGCATATCTCTTAAAGGTATACTACAACCTGACTGAGAGACATAACGCAACACCCACTAGGATTTCAACACTTTCCCAATTATGGGGCAATCAGTTAGGAAATATGATTTGATTATTAAAATGCATTGGCTGTTTAATATAAAATGGTAGATTTCGGAACATTAAAAAGCACAACAATATGAAGTTCTGTTTACTGTGGGAGATTGAGGTGGAGGGAAATGAGTATTACGGTTAAATAGAAAATCATAGAATGAGTTAGAATTACTGATGGCACTTCATTAGAAATGTGGAAGGCACATTCTGTGCTGAGTTCAGTAGTCAAGGTTCTTTTAGTTGGTCGCTGCTGGAACTCTGTGAGGAACATCATATTTTGCCTTCATGCCCTTGGGTTAGATAAATGAGAAAATGGGGCCAGCAAAGAATTACTGAGTTTGACAATGTCAGGGAGCTAGATTAACAGCAGTATAGTCACTTGTTTTTTTCCTGATCAAACTACTTTTTCAGCTAATTTATACAACACATGGGTTCCTGACTATTCCTTCCCAGACTTATATCATCACTCCATAGATGCAGAAAAGGCATATCAAAAGCTTTATTTCTGAAATCTGGGCGAGATAATAGATCATTAGCTGAGCTGAAAATTCAGCCTACTGTTGCAAAAATGAGTCTACTTTATCAAGCAAAAACAGAAGCAAACATCAGGCAAATTGCATGAACTGGAAGCTGCTTGGTATCACCAAGTAGGTGTTAAGATCTGTTTATAAGGTCAATTGGAGGGACCTCAGGCAGAAGTTTGACTAGTCTAACCCACACAGAGCAGGTAGGTTAGAGAGATAGGGCAAATCAATTTTTTGGGATTCCTACACTAGGTTACAGGCAGGAAGAGGTGATGCAGATGTTTGGGAAATTGGAGTTTGCTACTGATAAGATTGGAGGCCTTTCAGAGAAACCATGACTGTGTGGGCTTATCAAGCTGGCCGCAGGTCCTGGAGTCATGGCTAACATCACAGAAACACTTGTAAAACATTGATTGAAACATCTAATTGTGTTAACCATCACACCAAAAGCTCTGAAATAGCATTAGTTGCATCTCAAATACATTATTGAAAGCCATGATCCTTCACGGCAAAATTATACCTGATGAAGAGTACATTTGTCAAAAAGTTGAAACTTTATTGCTGGAACAGCACAGCAGGTCAGGCAGCATCCAGGGAACAGGAGATTCGACGTTTCGGGCACAGGCCCTTCTTCAGGAATGACTCATTCCTGAAGAAGGGCCTGTGCCCGAAACGTCGAATCTCCTGTTCCCTGGATGCTGCCTGACCTGCTGTGCTGTTCCAGCAATAAAGTTTCAACTTTGATCTCCAGCATCTGCAGACCTCACTTTCTCCACATTTGTCAAAAAGCCTATTTATATTCCACTCAAAAATGATTTATTTTGTAATCATTTGGTGTATTAAGTCTTGAAGGATGCAAGTTGGGTGACAGTGCTAAACAGGCAGTCTTGCATCAGCCTTCTGTTTTACTACTATTGGACATGATGGTGTGGATTGAAGTCAAAGGCCATGAGATTCAATACTGCCCAACTGTCACTATTGACAAAGTTCAATATTCAGCCAACAGATTTCCAAATAGTTAACACCAATTGTTCTTTCAGCGCTTTTCAATATATCAAACTATCATTCTCAGAAGTGAGCAATTGCTGTCCAGTGAGAAAAATATTCAAAAAAAAAATTAGACAGTAACAATATTTTCTTCTTTATCAAATTTTCATGCTCCATCACTTGAACATAAAGCTATAATTATTCACTTGGGATCAATATTGCCTCTGTTATCTTGAGATGATGCATCCACTTGAAAGACATTTGTTACAGATTACAGTAATTGTGCATTAAAGTGTCATTTTTTCCAAATTAACATTATTAATTTTGACAAATAATTGTGAAATATAGGTGAATTCAAATAATGTATAATTAAAATAATTTAACAGCCACATTTATTCACTTAGCTTATATTCATTATTAAATATTTTATACTTTTTTTTCTGCTTATCAATACTTATGAAAGAAATACAAGATGCTTACTATGTAATTTAAAGAAGCTGTACATGTAGAATTTGAACTGTATTACAAGATTTTCTCCAACACCCATATTATAGCGTAAGGGTCTTTTGCATGCTAGGATAAAATTTCCAAGGAGTTGTCTTGTGATGCTCTGTCCAGGCACTTCATATCTTTATTTAGTCAATAAATATCAGGGAACTGTGCAAGTGAAACCTCAGTCTAAATCAATCAATTGTTGACTCCTCAGCTATTGTTGATTCCTCAGATTAAATCATCCAGTAAGTGCTGGATGATAGGTATTCTAACAGATTAATCCTTCTTTCTTTCACCTTTCCTGCATCGTTCAGAAAGCTATCTACAGGAGTCTGCCAATAATGATTCACAGCAAACACAGCAATGTAACTGGTTGTTAATCTGACTGCTATCTGTGGGATTTTACCCTATTCGATATGATTGCTATGTTTGTCTCCATCACAGAGAAATTGTCTCATTGTACATGAGGTGCTTTAAGATGTTTCAATCTCCAGAAATGCAAGTTCTCTCTTCCCCTAAGCATATTCCAAAATCCAAAGTCTCTGAGAATCAATAACGTTATAAAGATTGTTTTATCCTATTTTAATAATTTGATGAGTATTAAGAATCATTAAGCAATGTATGTATAGAATCGTCTTCAGACAGATACTTTTGTATTCAACAATATTGCTTGAACTGCAATATTCATTTTTTGTAACCTGTGCAATTGTTTTTTTTAGGAGAAAGTGAGGACTGCAGATCCTGGAGATCAGAGCTGAAAAATGTGTTGCTGGAAAAGCGCAGCAGGTCAGGCAGCATCCAAGGATCAGGAGAATCGACGTTTCAGGCATAAGCCCTTCTTCAGAAAAAGCTCTGAAGAAGGGCTTTTGCCCGAAAAATTGTTTGTTTTTTTGCCTATTCATAGAAGCATAGAAGGTAGGAGAAGGAGGAGGCCATTCGGCCTTTTGAGCTCGCTCCACCATTCATCATGATCATGGCTAATCGTCCAACTCAATAGCCTAATCTTGCTTTCTCACCATAACCTTTGGTCTCATTCACCCCCAAGTGCTATATCTAGCCACTTCTTGAATACATTCAATAATAAATGATGTTTGCTACCCAACATACACTATTAATATTAATTCAAGATTACGCATGGTTACTGCAGATTATACACAAAGATACAAATATTTCTGTATTCAGTGTTCACAATTTGACTCCCTTGTTAAAGAAAAAATGAAATTCATGTTTTTGGTAACTGAACAAACAAATCTGCTTGTCATAAGTTTCTCACGGAAACAGTAAAAAGTGAGAAATCTAAGATACTCAGAAATATTTAGACTATTTGACATGCATTTGAGATTTTACGTGAGAATGAGATGGCAAATGTACAATTCATGTTTTACATTCTAATAGGTAAAACACTTGGAAAGCATTTTTCCTCAAGTGTTGGAAATTAAAGCTGCTAAAGCACTCAATTTGTAATTATAAAAGAAAGTTGCCATTAAAGGCAAATATTAATTCTAATCCTGAAGTAAAGTTGGCTGCATCTTGTAGTTCTGAAAATGAAATTTCTGAGTTAAGAAGTGTCTGATTTAAAAAGATTGGCAGCCATGCCATTTTCTAATTTAAAAAAAGAATTTTGACCATTTTGGGCACACACTGAGTAGTTTTATGTTCCAAGATGGATCAGGAGGACAAAGCTTTAACAGCAGGAGCAATATTGTGGAGATATTTAAGCAGAAAGATTACACTGGAGAAACTCAACAAGTCTGACAGCATCAGTGATAGAAAACAGAATCAATGCTCTGAAGAAAGGTCACTGGGGTTGAAAAATGTGGTGCTGGAAAAACACAGCAGGCCAGGCAGCATCTGAGGAGCAGGAGAATCGACGTTTCGGGCATAAGCCCTTCTTCAGGAATGAGGCTGGTTGCCAAGCAGGCTAAGATAAAAGGCGGGGGAGGGAGGGGATTTGGGGGAGGGGCGCTGGGAATACGATAGGTGGAAGGAGGTGAGGATGAGGGTGATAGGCTGGAGAGGGGTGGGGGCAGAGAGGTCGGGAAGAAGATTGCATGTCAAGAGGGTGGTGCTGAATCCGAGGGTTGGGACTGAGATAAAGTGGGGGGAGGGGAAATGAGGAAGCTGGAGAAATTTACATTCATCCCATGTGGTTGGAGGGTTCCTAGGCGGAAGATGAGGCGCTCTTCCTCCAGGCATCGTGTGACCAGGATCTGGCGATGGAAGAGGCCAAGGACCTTCATGTCCATGGTAGAGTGGGAGGGGTAAGTCCCAACCCTCGGATTCAGCACCACCCTCTTGACCTGCAATCTTCTTCCCGATCTCTCCGCCCCTGCCCCCTCTCCAGCCTATCACCCTTACCCTCACCTCCTTCCACCTATCGTATTCCCAGCGCCCATCCCCCAAATTCCCTCCCCCCTACCTTTTATCTCAGCCCGCTTGGCACACCAGCCTCATTCCTGAAGAAGGGCTTATGCCCGAAACGCGATTCTCCTGCTCCTCGGATCCTGCCTGGCCTGCTGTGTTTTTCCAGCACCACATTTTTCAACTCTGGTACTCCAGCATGTGCAGTCCTCACTTTCTCCTAAGGGGCACTGGGCCCAAAATGTTGGTTCTGCTTTCTTTCCAAAGATGAGTCTCTCCAGCAATTTCAGCTTTTCATGTTTTTTTTTTGCTTAAGATTAAACTAAGCTGTTTCCTGCCCAAACTGATCAATGACAGTATTAGGTCATGTAATTGGATTCTAAACAATCCAACGAGAGTTCACCAAATACTTATAAAAATGAAAAACAAGCAAGATTTTCCTATGGGGTGGCACAGTGGTTAGCACTGCTGCCTCACAGTGCCAGAGACCCGGGTTCAATTCCCACCTCAAGCAACTGTCTGTGTGGAGTTTGCGCATTCTCCCCGTGTCTGCGTGGGTTTCCTCCAGGTGCTCTGGTTTCCTCCCACAGTCCAAACATGTGCAGGTCAGGTGGATTGGCCATGTTAAATTGCCCATAGTGTTAGGTGAAGGGGTAAATGTAAGGGAATGGGTCTAGGTGGGTTGTCCTTCGGAGGGTCGGTGTGGACTTGTTGGGCCAAAGGGCCTGTTTCTACACTGTAAGTATTCTAATCTAATCAGGACTATTTAAATCCAAAACCTGAACTTGAGGGCAGGTCGTCATTCCTGGAATTTTCAGAGTCTCCCCTTGATTTGCCATGGAGATGGATTTTCTGCCCAACTCATGGTGGCAAAAGGATTTTGGCATCAGAAAGCTAATCAGAGGGGTGTGGGAGCATTAGCGGGCTGTTGTGACAGATAAGGGAGTTTCGTCATCTGTCACTAGCACTTTAAAACTTCAATTGGAAAAAAAAACAAACAGTCTGTATAGCCAGGGCATCACTATTAAGATGGGGGAATGGAATGCACTCTATGGAGTGCCGTTTGACAGTTTTCTCACCCAAGTAGACCTTGAGAGCCTCACAGCTTGAAGTCTAGACTTTTATCTGCCACCAGATGCCCGCCTCCAGGGATCTACATGAATAGGATGGGTTTAGACAGATACAGGCCAAATGCAGGCAAATAGGACTAGTCCAGTTTGGGAAACTTGGACAAGTTAGACCTAAGTGTTTGTTTCCATGCTGCATGACTCTATGACCTTTAATGAAGATAATCAGCTATCTGTCATGTGGGATTGAGTAGCACCCCTGGTCCTAATTATGCCAATGAAGTGATGAGTAATGATAGTATGGAGTCAGGAAAATGCCACATCAAAATTTTTCCTGCGCCATCCATCTCCAATCTCACCCCCTGGTGGGACCTGTCACCTTCTCGAAGGAACAGATGGGCAGCTATCCTTAATCAAGAATTCATGTCTTCAATTCTCTTGACCTAGCCCCTGAAGCTACAGAAAGAATGCCAATGAGTGACCCACAAAACATTCTCTCCTCACTCCTTCTGGAGAAGGTGTTCAACTGGCTGCAAAAAGACTGAAGACTTGATTAAAGTTTACAAAATTATGAGAGAAATTATTTGGATGCGAGCATAAGAGATACAGTTAGTAAGTTTGCAGATGGCACCAAAATTGGAGGTGTAGTGGACAGCGAAGAGGGTTACCTCAGATTACAACAGAATCTGGACCAGATGGGCCAATGGGCTGAGAAGTGGCAGATGGAGTTCAATTCAGATAAATGCGAGGTGCTGCATTTTGGGAAAGCAAATCTTAGCACGACTTATACACTTAATGGTAAGGTCTTAGGGAGTGTTGCTGAACAAAGAGACCTTGGAGTGCAGGTTCATAGCTCCTTGAAAGTGGAGTTGCAGGTAGATAGGATAGTGAGGAAGGCGTTTGGTATGCTTTCCTTTATTGGTCAGAGTATTGAGTACAGGAGTTGGGAGGTCATGTTACGGCTGTACAGGACATTGGTTAGGCCACTGTTGGAATATTGCGTGCAATTCTGGTCTCCTTCCTATCGGAAAGATGTTGTGAAACTTGAAAGGGTTCAGAAAAGATTTACAAGGATGTTGCCAGGGTTGGAGGATCTGAGCTACAGGGAGAGGCTGAACAGGCTGGGACTGTTTTCCCTGGAGCGTCGGAGGCTGAGGGGTGACCTTATAGAGGTTTACAAAATTATGAGGGGCATGGATAGGATAAATAGACAAAGTCTTTTCCCTGGAGTCAGGGAGTCCAGAACTAGAGGGCATAGTTTTAGGGTGAGAGGGGAAAGATATAAAAGAGACCTACGGGGCAACGTTTTCACACAGAGGGTGGTACGTGTATGGAATGAACTGCCAGAGGATGTGGTGGAGGCTGGTACAATTGCAATATTTAAGAGGCATTTGGATGGGTATGTGAATAGGAAGGGTTCACCAGGTGATGAAGGAGCGTCGCTCCGAAAGCTAGTGTGCTTCCAATTAAACCTGTTGGACTATAACCTGGTGTTGTGTGATTTTTAACTATGGATAGAATGGATAGTCAAAGCTTTTTTCCCAGGATAGAAATGTAAATTACTAGTGGACAAGGGGTATACATTTAAAGAAGATGTGAAAGATAAGTGTTTTACAGAGAGGACAGTAATGCCTGAAATGCACTGCCAGAAGATGTGGATAAAATAACAATGTTTGAGAGGCATCTTGACAGGCACAATAGATAGGAAATAGAAAGACAGTGAAAAGGCAAAGGCCTTTAGTTTAGAAAGGCATAATGTGTCAGTGCAGTCTTGGTGTGCTGAATGGCCTGTCCCTGTACTGTTCTTTGGCATCAAATTGTTAAGGTTGCAATACATTTTTTAAAATAATGATCACATGGATCTCATTCATTCAACCTTTTAATAAGAGCCTTTTAGGTCTGTTTAACAATTCAGTAAATTTGTGGCTAATCATTCACTTTGATCTTTGTCTTGAATAGACTCCTTATTTTGGAAACTTTAACCTGAGCCAAGTATTCTAAATTAAGTACTTGTTTTAAATAGAGTCTCATGGATTGGGACAGAAAGAGAGTTTACAAACTTCTATTGTCAGAAACCAAATCTGATTAAAGCTCACTTCTTGTGGGAATTTATCCATGTCTCATCCTGACCAAACAAAAGGTTTTTACTTATACAATTAGTTAGTGTTTTGTCATCATTTTTCATCAGATTTATTATCTTAATGCAGCCAATCATCATTCAGACCAACATGCATCTGATTTCTGGATTGTTTGTACTAGCAGTTCACAGGTATTTATTTATTTATGTTTTGCCTGAGAGTGTCACAGGGAGCCAAACAGGCAATTTTCTGCCGCAGTATCTTTTATTCTGCCCTAATTATTTTACCCATTCCTCTTGAGATGTGCTGAATTGAGAGTGTAATTTGTCTGGCACATGCAAATGACAACACTTTCCTCTGGCTTCTAATGACTTTTGTTCTGCTCCAGATCCCAGGCAATACTATTTTTACAGCATTACTAAACTGAACTCATTAACGCTCTGTGATCACATTGCTAGTGGCCATGGAAATGATTGGAAACAACCTGAAAAAAATTTTGGTTATTATGTACACCATTGCAGAATTTAAAATTATATAATTACCAAGACACAATAGCAGAAGGCCATTCAGCTTATCAAGACTGTTCTGCCAAACAAGGAGCTAATGGCTAATCTGATGATTCTCAACTCCACTTTCCTGCCTATTCCCCCAGAAAGCCTCGATTCTTTTATCGATTAAAAATCCATTTCAGCCTGAATATATTTAACAATCCAGCTCTACGGCCAAAGATGATAAAGACTTCAACAAATTCACTACCCTCTAAGAAGAAATTTCACAATTCGATCAGGCAACCCCTTGTTCTCAGATTATGTCCTCTCGTACTACACTGTCCCACAGGGGAAGTAACTTTTGCACGCCTATCTTGTCAAGTCCCCTATGAATCAAGTGTGTTTGAATAAGGTCACCTCTCTTTCTTCTAAACTCCAATGAGTACAGGCCAAACCTATTCAAACTCTCCTCAAAAGACAGACCTTCTATATGCAGGATCAGGCTAGTGATCTTTCTCTGGGTGGCCTCTAATGCCAGTATGTCTTTCTTTAGATAAGGGGCCCAAAACTGTTCATAGCATTCCAGCTGACTACTGCCTTGAACAGTGTTAGCAAGACTTCCCTATTTTCATACTCCATTGTCTTTGAAATAAAGCACAATATTCTATTCGTACTCCCAATCACCTGAACGTCTATGCTAGCTTTTTTATGATTTATACACAAGGACTCTCAAATCTTTAACTTTCTGCTGCCTTTCTCCAGTTAAATAATATGCAGCTTTTGTACTTTTCTTGCCAAAGAGGGTAATCTCAGTTTCTCACAGTGTGTTCCATCCGCAAAGTTATTGACCATTCATTTAACCTGTCTATATTCCTCTGTAGATTTTTGATGTTATTCTCAACACCTGTCTTCCCACTTCTTTTTGAGTTATCCATGAACTTGGCTATTGTACATTCACGTACCTTATCCAAGTCATTAATGCGCATTGTAAATAATTCCTCAGGGGTAAGAGAAAAGAAGAAAACAAGCTATTTAACAAAATGCTCAAAAACAAACAAGAAAGCTTAATCATATTTGAAAATCTATCATAACGAAAGCTACTGTTTATAAAATGTCATTATAAAAGTGCAAATTTGGTGACCCCTTCTAAAGCATTGAAACAACTCCAGATCCTGCTGTTCTGAGAATTTTGGCACAGAACATGTAAGAGAAAATTAGGAAAATCTGAGGCTAAAAAGACTTTCGAAACTGTCTATTTACTTCAACTGATTGTTATTAATAAGCTGAAACTTATGAATCCATTCCCAAATCTTAAGGGGTGCTAGTTGTTTAAATGAATAGCTTGTTATTATTGCCACTGAAAATCAATGTGATGAACACTACGTGTTAGATGACCACAAATCTTCTGTCAACAGTTGTAGCTCAGCTAGTAGCACTTTCATCTTTGAATCATGATATTCCAGATTTATGTCCCACTCCAGAACATGGGCACCAAAATCAAGACACGACAGTAGATTGCATGTGACCAGTGCCCATGTAACATTTACTGCAGTGTTTAACCCAGTGTCCAACAAAAAAGTCCTTCAGAGCAAGAAGGGAGTTGAATTTAGGACTTAACTGCTGTGACTTTGGGTGAATTTTCTTGGCATCTATCTTGTTTGGCAAATTTGATAAATAAGGAAGCTATATATTAGTGAGGCAGGTTGGCCATCAAGGCATTTAGCTAACAATAATCCTCCTTAACTGGAACTTGCCATTGCCTAGTGAGAAACTTGTTGCGCTGCTTGACAAAACATGAAAGATGAGGGTGACAGCTTCCTGAAGTCAAGATGGACAACGTCGGACTTCTTTTTGGCTTCTACCACACCTCACCATATCCCATGTCACTCAGATTCCGGTCTATGATGCTACTTTGGAACATAGCAGGTGAGTTACCCTGGTGACTTGGCCAATATTTATCCTGCAGTCAACATCACAAAAGCAGACTGCCATTATCACATGCTTCCTTGAGGGATAATGCACAAAATTGGTGACTGCCATTTTGTGTATAATAAAAGTAACTACATTTTAAAAATACTTAATTTGTTCCACAGTATGTTGAGATGAAATGATCATGATAAACACTTTATGAATGCAAATCTTTGTTTCTCACCTCCTGTCTGTGCTGAATAAAAAGTAGATCATTTTTCACCAGAACTGGGTGTGTTAATTGAAGTGGGCAGGACCCCTATGAGAAGGACTAAATATCCAGGGACAGCTAAGGTAAGGTTTTATAAGTTGCCCCACCTTGGCAACTTCATCAATGACAGAAATCACACATAATAATAATTGACTTTTTTTTAAGACAAAGTTCATTACAGTTCAGTTAATGCCTCCTTGGCTCAGGGAAAGCTGATTAAGGAATGATTGAATACCCTGACGTTGCTGCCAAGCCAAGACAGCCTGCCAGGCTGCTGGAATACTTGGAAGAAGAGGAAAACTGCCATGCCATGCCAAGGCCATCTTTGTCCTCCTTCATGCACACAGGCCTAGCTGCTGACCTGGAGCCAATTTCCAACATTCTATTCTTTTTAATAACAACCCTACAATTAATGCATTATATATAGTACAAATAACATGCTATCACATTTCCCATTATACAGTGCATTTTGACAAAATCTCCATGTTTAAACTGTGTCAGTTGCATGTAACACTTTGAGGTGCAAAGTTCATTCTACGGTGATTCTTGACGAGGATGAGTCTTTTTTGTTTCCTTATCCTGGATAAAAGCTGGCACAATCAACACAACCTGGAAATTTTTGTCAAGAACAATTTTCCTAACTTTTCATACGTTCTCTAACTTTGAACAACAGCAAGCTTCATGGAGGAACAAGGAGCAAGTAGTGAGCTGGACCAGCCAGGTAATTATTCTAATTTTCATGCAGTCAATTATCATTATCTAGTTTCTGTCTGGTGCATTGGAGAATGTGAAACTACATAACAATGAGGAAAGATGACAAAATGAGGATGAAGTTAAAAGTCACACAATACCATGTTTTGAGTGATTCCCTTGTATGACACTTTGATCTTTTACTATAAATTCTGTGTCGTATCATTCTGCCCCACTAGCTACCTGACAAAAGAGCAGCACTCCAAAAGTTTGTACTTCCAAATAAACCTGTTGGACTATAACCTGGTGTTGAGTGATTTTTATCATTGTCCACCACATTCCAACGCGTCATAATGAGGATGCTCATGCATGTAAATAGCCTTGCGAGAATACTGTCTTGCTGTTCAACAAGTGGTTAGAAATGGGACGTTTCGTTTTCAACAGTGGTAAACTCCTCACTGCTGACCTCATGCAATTTCCCCAACTTTCCCGCAAATGTGCACATTTTTCAGTGGCTCGGAATGATCATTCTATGTTTGCGTGCAAAAATTACTTTTAAATTTTTTTTACAATTATCCCTGTTTAGCTATATCTTGTCTGAATAAACATCAAAGTCAGTGCTACTGTAGTTGGTCATTTTCCTGTGGGGGAACATCACACAGAAGCAAGAAATTGGACAATTCCAAACATGCTTCACAGCTAACATAAATAAGCATAAATAAAATCAGAATAGGCTGAAGTCCATGGTGACAACTGCACCCAGTTGTCATCTGTTGCAAGTGAATGTTGACCATTTCTTGTCAGGCTTTGAGGCACATGCAGCTCAGTTCTCTCATGGACAAGGGAAAGCTCTTTCTCTCCGATGTCCTCCTGCTCCTCCATGGAAATCTCCGCCTGTTCACCGGTTTCTCAGCATTCAGCACATTGCCTTGTTGCATGCTCTAACTGAGTAGAGCACAGCATGCTGGATGATGTGGCACTCTCTGCTCACACTGTACTGGAGGCTCCAAGCAGCAGAATTGGACTGAGAGTTGTCCCAGCAGCAGAATTGCATCTTCAGCAGCCCTATCATCTGCTCTCATTCAGCTATGGTCAAAAAACTGTGCTTCACATCAGTTAATGGATTGCACAATGTTATCATGAACCATAGTTACCCCCAGTGGATAGATGCAGGAGTAGTGACATTTGCCAGGGTAGAGAACTTAGCCCTCTAGGGAATAGTAATAGTGATTACAGATCATATACAAGTGAATTGAATCAAACTTCTTTATATTGATGAATTCTGCAGTCTTGTGATACAGCTCTCTCAGTGCCACATTGATGCCACTCTGCGTCTAAGTATCTTCTCAATTCTTCAGACAGTTCAGATTGCAGTACTGACCTCCACCATTCTCTTGCCTTTCCCCGTTCATGATTTAATATGAAATAATCATCTAATCCCCTTTTAAATGCCCAATTGACTCTGCCTACACTATACTTCCAGTCAGTTCTTTCCAGTCCCAAATCACTCATTCGCATTACAAAAATATTTCTTTCATCCTACTGGCTGCATTACCAAAATGCTTTAAATGTGTGTCCTCTCATGTTATGAAAGGGAGTATTTTCTCCTATTTCCCTCTATCCAGACAGCTCCAGGTCTTCAATTTTTTTATCAGATCTCATCTTAGCCACCAAGGAGAACAGACTCATACCCCCCAATCTATCTTTCTCGCTGATGTTTCTCATCCCTGAGCCATTCTTGTAAACTTGTTTAGCACACTTTTCTGTGCACTCACGACCTTTCTATAACATTGCACGTAGAACTGCATACGATATCCCAGCTGAGACCTGACAGGTGCCTTGTATAAATTCAGCCAAACCTCCTTGCTCTTCTACTCTATGTAATATTGTTGTCTCCCACAAAGCACAGGATACTGAATGCTATATAAACTGGTCTTTATAAACTATCTTGCCTCCTCCAGTGACCTATGCAGAAGGGGATGGATAAGTCCCGAAGAGGAGGTTTTATAGTGCAGTAGGTAGCATCCTTATCTCTAAGTCAGAAATCCTGGTTTAATTTCCTGCTCCAGAACGAAGGCCAAAGAAATAATGTTTGTAATATGACCAAACAGATTGATTATCAACTTGTAAATCCTTCTAACAAGTGCCGATGGGAGTCGTAAGAGTGTGGGAGACTTCTGATTAGTTATGTTATGAAAAAGTATTGGAACTTTGATCCTCACAATTTTGAGCTACAGGTTGTAAAATGTAAAAGAGTATTGGAGGGCAGTTAGTGCGACAGCCAGAGAGGATCTATGGGAGACAATAAAACAAAGCTTGATTTCCTCCTCCCCATTTAGATGGATTTTACCCTTCCTGTGGAGCAGGTCAGCACTCTGCCTTTTGCAGAAGAATACTTTGAGCATTGTAAAGTTAGCTTTTAAAGATAAGGCTTGAAATAAAAAGATTGCAAGCATTTTTAAAAAGAAAACACACCATATACATTCATGTTAAAGTTGAGTTTTGCAGACCACATTTTTAGGCAGTAAGTAGAATTTGGCTTTTGTGCAAGTAATATATCTGAGGGGCTGAAAACCATGTCTTTGGAGCTGCTGAACTGCCAACAAAGACACGGACCATGTCTGCTGGCTGTGGTGCTGAATTCCACAGGGAACAGCTGTCAAAGGATATCTACCAGCATTTCTGACATAAATGAAAAATTAGCAAGTGTGAAAAGGCTCACTGGACTGTTCCAAACAACTCCTCTCCCATGGCTAGCATAATATGTATGAAAAATTGAATGATTTTCGTGTCAAAAGTCAGGTGTTACCTCTTAGTCGAGATGACTTATTACTTAAGTATATATGGTCCATAGTTAATCTTTGATGGCATATGCTTAATTAATTGATTAATACACGGTTAAATTTATCATGTAAAACTTATTTAACTGAAGTATAATCTTTAACTATTTTTAGCTATGACTAAAACAGGCTGATTTAAAACCATACTGATGTTTTAACTGTTATACATGATGAATTACATATGTGATCAGTCAGTAAGCATAGGATTAAGCTCTTGAGCGTGAGCTGATTAAAGATGAATATTAATTTGTTGAGATGGTATTATTTCAATAATACAGCCATTGTGCAATGTAACTATAACTTTAGGAAACACTTTGCAAAAGAGCCAACAAGAAAATTGATGACCAGACTGAAGAATGCATTGCAACTAAACAACTCATTTTAGGAAAGTGACAATTTCCACATCTATTGCCAAACAATGACTTAGGCCTCAAATCCATTGTGTCAGTAATGCAAATTAATGAAGAATCACATTTTATTATTGCTGATGAACACTTCCTAAGAAGCAAGAACTGTGATATTTGCTTGACTACTGATTTACTGATGAAGGCAAAGTCAGTTGACAGCAATTTACTATCAAATTTTAAACAGAAATATTGGGTGGATTGATTGAGTTTTTATGAATCATTGTTGAAATAGTTTTTTTAAGTGCTGAACTCAACTAACCATTTTGTTTTCTCGTATGTTATTTCTAAAATTGTCTGGAGATTTGGTTTACAATGATAAACTATCATTTTGTCTTGTTACTGTGTTCTTGGGCTGGGCTTGATCTGTCATAGATTTTCATTCTGAAATTCCACTTGGGGCTATAAAATTGATGTAGTGTCGAAAATTGAGCAAATATATCACAATCACATTCTATTTCAGTGACATTGTTGACTTTGATGCACTTTACATTGCTAAATTTTTTTTCTCCCAGTTTTATGTGTTGAGCCTTACATCAAAATGTTTCAAAATGTAACCATTCTATTCAATTCTTTGCAAATATTGGTCGTATTTACTGAGAATACAAATCTATGAGTAGGTGGTGGATGCTGCCAAATCTGTTGTTGCCAACCATCCATCTTATGCTTTCTTACTTTATTTCTGCTATGTTATAAATACAGTACTGTATTATAGTATTATTTTGTAAATAGATTTTCATTTTTCTGAAATTAATATTAAAATAGTAGGTAAAGGATTTTACAAGACATATATCACCATTATTTAATTATTACTAATGAAAATCAAAGGAATCTTGAGTTGAGCGTATTTCAGAAATAGTTCCACTAATGGACTGTAACAGTTCAAGAAGCAGACTTTGAACCATATTTGCAAAAGTAACTACATGGAAATGCGCCTTGCTAAAGCCATGAACAAAAAAAAGCATAATTAACCATTACCTTCAAAGTCCAGATCATGTTTCACAAAACAAAATGTTTCAACTAGTATAAGTATATTAACAGAGGAAACACCTCGAAATAATAATATCATAAAAGTAGCATGACTGACATAATCATATGGCTTTCATGTTTAAAGTATTGATTTCCGGTACAGACACTCTGTAAATCAATACACTTTAATTCATAAGAAATATGAGCAGGTGTAGATCATTCATTTCTTTGGGCCTGGTTCACAATTCATTAAGTTTGTGACTGACCTGATTCTGGCAACAGTTCCCCTTTCTTTTCAATTACAGTATGTGATAATCGTATAAATCTCAAATAGAACATTTCAGGACTGTAGTTTTAAATTTAGGGTAAATAAAAAGTATGATCTTGAACTATTTTTAGCTGTGGGTAATAAAGGCTGTTTTAAAATCACATTGATAGTTTCAACTGTACCAGGTGATCAATTATGTGAATATGAGCTGATTAACAATGAATATTCATTTATTGAGATGGCATCATTTCAACAGTATAGTCATTGCTATAGTCAATGTAACTATACCTTTAGCAAATGTTTTGCAAAGAGCCAACAGGAAAATTGATGAGCAGACCATGGAGAATGCAATGTGACTAAACAGTTCATTTTAGGAAAGCGACTGTTATCAAATTTGTTCCCAATCATAACTGCTGAATGGAGCTGGTGAAAAATGAACTCCGCCTAATGTCTATGCATAAGTTGTGAATGTGGACATGAAATTTTTAGAATTTAGGCTGCAATCACTCCACTTTTGTCTAATAAAGGATTCTGAAAGCCTTTGGAATGCAATTTCAGCTCAAAGCTTGATGTTGACAAACAATGTCAACTCTCTCAAGAATAAAAACTATTGTATTGACAGAGAGATTGATGGCAATTCGTAACCTGTTTTGTTATGTCGAATGAATTTAAACCATGTCTCAGTTAATAGGTCTGTTGTTGTTGGTATGGTGTCCAAAATGTTTATTCATAATTCTGAGGTTATCTAGTAAATGGCTTTGATGGGGAATAAGATATTGTGATATTGGAGGCAAGTCTGCTAAAATTGAGAAAGCACTCAAATCGATCAGAGACCATTGTAATCTTACTGTAGAAAATACTGTTCCTGCAACAGTTGTGTCAAGAGTTAAAATTCAGATTTCTGAAAGATCTCCTGGTACTCCTGACTGGCAGTAGAGTTGCAGTCAACTGCAACTAAACTAAATCTATCTGCTTTGAATTTGCCTTAAGATCTTGTGCCATGGGTGTCAAAACTGAAAAAAAACTGTAGTGCTCCAGGCTGGTTTGCAGACAGCATGAAACAAAAAGATTTTTTTGTGTCAAATACTGATGCAGTGAAATTATGGAGCCGTATTAAAGCTTGGGAATTAAAAGTAAAATTAAACTCTGGAGTGAAATTTTGACCATTGCTTGGAAAGAGTAGTGTGCAGCACATACTGAATGGGAAGACTAAAACAGAAAGGTGATTACAATGAAGGTTAAATGATGGTTACAATGATGGCTTCAACGATGGTTAAACAGTGACTGTGGTGTTAGAATGGGGTTGTATCGGCGAGGGATGCCACCATACCAGCTACCTGTCATGAGCAGTGTAACTTCATGGCTCTCAGTGAAGGGCAACACCAGATTTCCAACAACTGACCAGGTGCACAACAGCCTTTTCAAGATGGAGTATGTGCAAATGGTGCTGATCAATCAGTGGCTGAATGGCAATGTGTTTCAGGAAAAATGCATGGGCTAGAATCAGACATGATGGACACTTAGGGGCAGGGGAGATTGTTAATGAGGCAGATTTGATAAGATACAGCAAGAAAACTCATCAGACCTTTTGGCAGAAACTTTCTCAAGTACTGAACTTGGGAATAGCTTGGACTTAGCCAAAAGCCATAAGATTCAACTCTATATATATTCAGAAGTTACAGCGTTGAAAATAGATTTGGTTATGCGTATTTATTTCCAACTGCTATGCCTTTTAGTTTTACAGTGCCACAAGTTACAATCAATGCAGGAAATCCAAATCATGTTAATCTGCTTCAAAACAAACCCCAAAATGTAATTTTGTACACTTCCAATTCCAGCAATAAATGCCAGTATATTATCAAAATAAGAGTCAGAATGGTACCAAGTTCTTTTGCTCAGAACATTAGACACTACTGGCACCATGTGGTACAATCAAATTTAGCATTACAAGTTATCAGCCCAAGTCTGATGTCATCCAAGTCTTGATTCATATGGACACAAGGTGATTCAGTATCTGAGTTGTAGGGAGTGGTGCTGAATATTGTGGAAACATCAGTGAACATTCTCACTTTTGACATTATGATGGAGGGCAGGTGGAAATGGAGAGTGGGAGGGGAAGAGGAAGAAGGATGGAGAGAGAGGTAAGGGTCATTGATGAAGTAACTGAAGATGGTTGGGCCAAGGTCATTACCCAGCAAGCTTAGGGGCTTTTGTAGCACAGTGGTCGTGTCCTTATCTCTGAGGCAGGATAACTGGGTAAAAGCCACACCTGCTCCAGAGCTGTGTCATAACATCTCTGAATGGGTGATTAGAAAATATCTAGCATGAGGAGCTTAGAACTCTTGTGGCACAGTGGTACTGTCCCTATCCTTGAATTAGGAGGCCTGAGTTCAAGTACCACCACTCCAGAGATTGCCCTAACATGTCTAAACAGGTTGACTACTCTGAAGGTCCTACAGTTCAAATTCTACCTGTTCTCTGTCCTTTCTGCATTTCTGCACAGGTTGATTTGGAAATAGGTTATATACGTTTTGAACCAATTTGTAACCTATACAATTATTTAGTTGCCCGAGACCTGGCCTGAACCTAAGGAGGATTGAAAGATTTTGGCCAAAGCCTCCACAATTTCATTCTTTACTTCCCTCTGTATCTTTGGAAATGTCTCATCTGGTCCTGGTCAACATGATGTACAGTCCAGTCTTTCTAATGCATTTTCAATTTATAGTCACTAGTGTCTCAACTAGTTCTTATATTTTCCTCTAGCAATGCTTAGCAGCATCTGCTTCCTTACTGTCCAATACAGACCCTAATAGTCTCTATTCTTTACCACCTCATAACTCTTTATATTCCTATTGAAGATTTTGGGATTCCCTTTTATCTTGCTGCCAGTTTTTTCAAGTACACTCGCATTGCTTCTCCATTTGCTAGATTTTCCTTGTAACGGGTTATATTTAGCCTTGTTTGCATTTGTATCAACAATGTGACAGTCATACAAACCTTTTTCCTGCTGTTATGGACTGGGCCAGACCACTCAATATATTCTTAAGCAGGCAGCCCAAGACCATAACTTTGCAATTTGTTTCGAAGAGGGTACAATGTAAAATACCCGGATTGTGTTAGCTACGTTGACTACTAGATTTATTCACAAAATTACACAATGAAACACAAAGAACAGAACTCAGTCTATTCAAACTAGACTTAATTATGCTGTTCCAAATATACACAACAGTCCCAATAAAGAAACTCCATTTAAAACCCAGTATAAATGTAACATATGCTTACAGGTTGAAGTTGAAGGACAGAAAGAGATGGGGGGGGGAGAGAGAGAGAGAGGGAGAGATTCCACACAGCTCCCTGTTGAACTCCTTACCAGTTCAGGACTGAACTAAATTGCTCAGCTCAGCAAGAGAGCTAACCACTCCCATTTCATTATACAGGTTCTTCTAAAACATGACCACTTGGCCTGAAGTCTCATCTGTTTACATATAAACAAAAGGCCTCTCAAAATGCTTTTCATCTCTGTACCAAATCAGACTAATTGGAGCCCAGCCCGGTTTATTACCCCTCTGAAAAATATCAAGGACAGAGTATCCTTGAGCCAAGGAACATCTTTAAGAAAAAAAAGGACTAACTTTGTGACACTGTTTAATCTTACTGTAACATTTCATAATTTCATCAACTCTTGCTTTATTTGTCCTACATTTCACCCTTGTGAAAATATGTCTCACTGAACCTAAACAATTTCCTCTTTGAAGGAATTCCACCAACATTTGAGTCCATTTTATTTCAACCAGATCCATTCTCATCCATTTGAAATTGGCCCTTGCGTTATTAGTTTTACTTAGGATTACTCCTAGTTCTTTTCTATATCAGACCTAAATCTTAAGATACCATGATCACTGTCCCCTAAATTGTCATCAGCTGTCACACCACGCTCCCTGATACCAGATCTAGCGATACCTCTTTCCTCACTGGTAGAAACCTCTCCACACAATTATTTCCTCTCCCTGTTGCTTCTACAATTATTATCTCACCCCAATTTAGAATAAATAAGTAGCCATTATAACTACTGTGTCTTTGCTTCTTTCTCTTTTTTTTTGCAAATTTGTTTCTCTATATCTTTCCCAATGGAGTATGCCCAACAATGGATTGACACCTCTAATATTTCTTTGTTCTAACTAAATAGATTTTGCTCTTGACCCCTCAAGTTTATTCGCCCTCCAGCATTGTAAATTTAACCTCAATCATCAGTGACACTTCCCCTGTTTTCCAGAACACCTTCTTTCCAGAAATATCTCCTATCCAGTCCTGTCCTTTATTGAAGCAGGCTTCTGTTAACACAAGGACACAATTTTTCCATGTAACTGGCAGTGCCAGTATCTCACCAGTGTTATTCCATTGCATGTTTTCATGTTCATTCACAGTAAACCTAATTTGGACCTCATGATATTTCCTCTTTTTCTGACCTGGTCTAATTGTATACCTTCCTATTTCTTACTGTAGTATTATCTGACTTTTCAAATTCTTCGTAAATAAATTTTTTTGTCTCTAAAATTATGTCTGGGTTCCCATTCCCCCTGACAACTTAGTTTATTTGATATTCATAATTAAATCATACAAAAGGAAAATGAGTGATGAAGACAGCTGACAACTTTTTTGTTGTATTTTGCAATTTCAGCATTCTACAAAGACCAGATTTATGTAGTGGTGCAATTCAATTGAGTAAGAAGGCTAGAGTGAAACTATATCTTACTTCAGGTTCAATGCAAATCAAATGTTCGGGAAGTGAATGGGAAAGGTGCAAATACTTCAGATCAGAGCATATCACAACACTGGACCGACATGGTTCTTGTTCTCTTCAAGGTCACAAAAACAGCACTAACTGAAGATCTGTTTCTGAAGCCAGACCTCCATGGCTATGGTAGCAACACAAGAGCTATTGCAGCTGCACCACAACATGTTGTGTTAATTCAATATGTCAAACTGCAATGCCAGCAGTGAAGTTTTACATTCTGACACTGCCCTTGGTCCTCTGCCAGACTATATTATTCAAATTAAGAAATGCCCTGTGTTTGCTCCTGTTTGAATGGAGAATTAACTATTAATTGCTCAAATTGAGCTGTTGGAATCTGAATTAAGCTATTACTGAATTTCAGTTTGTCTCTTGGAATCCCAATGTCTGTTTCTCAACTCATTCTTTTCTCTCAGCAGCAATATTAGGATCAGCAGCAAGTCAGATCTGGCACAGTCATGGTTGTCTCTGAATGCAAGCTGTATCCTGTTGACATATGTGTCACAGCCAATGAAATGCACATTTGATGGCAACTTCCAACAAGATTGAATTGCACTCTCCTAGCCAAAAAATCAGTAGCATGCATTGGCAGTTATTGCAATAAGGGAAATATGCAAAGAAATTAAAAATCTAGAGGGAAAGTGTGCCATGTGAGTTTCATGCAGAATCATATGTCGCACTGCAATAGGTTTTATAGTTTTGTTGCCACAAAAGAAAGAACCAATTCAATTATAAACCTATTAAGAATTGGTCATTAGTCCTGAACAAAAAGTGAAACAGCACCTCAGAAACAAAAGATCTGACTAATATCCCTTTGGCTATATATCACAACATTTCTGTCAACTACATGCTTCTACCTGGCATTTTAGATCTAGATCTAAATGTTCATCCTTTAAAGTTAGAAAATTTCCTAGCTCTGCTAGTTAAATTCAGAAGAAAGTGTCCTACCTGGTCTTTGGGGGTGGAAAGGATTTCGCTTGAATTTGGGCCTGCTGCTGTACACCAAAAGAGTTCATTAGAGGCAGCCATCAGGAGCTGTTGAATACTGAGGCAGCTGACTGAAAGGCAAGCCATGGTATTCTAGCTAAAGATTAATAAAACAAAATTGTCCCTTCAGTCCCTATTCCTCAGAAACCACCCTTTCCCCCAACACAAACACATAGATACACAAGCCCTATCCATGCCAATCATGACACCACATGTCCCTCATCCTGTATGTTTTTTTATGCTCCCCTTCCCAACCTATGGCCACCAACCCACATCCATTGGCCTCTCACATCCTCCATGCTGATGTCTATACCTGCACGCATTGCTATTGCCTTTTTTACCCTCCACACCAATCAATGCCCCTCGATCTGCTCCTTCATGGTCCTCAAACACCATATGACAACTTAGTACCAACACATGTTTCCACTCACCACACTTCTCCCTTACACTCTCCAGGCCAATCATATAGTATTCAATGGGCATACCTCAGGATTGAAATTGAGATGAAATAAAACAGCATTCTTGACTATCTCTTGAATTCACATTTTAAAAAGAAGCTCATTGATTGAAACCCATTCATGACATTTTCCTCTTTCAACTACATAATACATTACAAATGCAAGCATTTGTAATGATAGGTGAATTTCAAAATGATATTATCATTTGGAACTGTCAATCTAACTATGAACCAGACATCCCAATGTGATAAGAGGTTGTGAAATCAGTCATGCATCACAGATCCTATCATGAAAGATCAAAATAGCAAGCTTTTGATCTACAACATGGACAGAATTTTTTGTTAACAAATTTAAAAGCCAGGAGTTTTTAAATGCCTTGACAATTGCACAACTGCAAAGCTTGACAGCTCGACTAGCAGTTTGACAGCTCCTTTGACAGTTTGATAGTTACTATAAGTTTTTTCAACATTTTGCCCATTTACACATCTCCTTTTACCAATCCCAAAAAAGCATTTAACCTCTCAAACCTCTCTTATGTCTCCAAATTGTATCACTGGACTTTTTTTAAAAGGGTACCCAGCTTTTTAAAAAAGGTTTCTGCATAGAACTCCAACAGCTTTACACCTTCTCCTGAATAGTTCAAAGGCCACCAGTCATGTTTTGGATGATCCACTTGTGAAAATGGAATATGGCAGCTGCGCCGTGGCAAAAATAGTCGGTGCCACTAAGCAATCTGACTGCTGGAAAGCCCTGTGCACCATCCACCTCATGATATCTACTTCTGGATGCCACTCTGGTGCCAGGCAGAGAAAGTTTAGACGTAATGCTGGTGCCCGGTTCACTGGTACAATTTTGAAAGTTTCTGGTTCCAGCACCATTTTGGTGAAGCCAGAGATCCTCTTCATCATTACAAAATTCAGGGCCTAGACTTCTTTCACACTGCATTGTTGAAAAGAACCTTTAGTGATGTTACCATTGAATAGCTAAATATGTATCAAAAAATACATAATTTAAAGTATAAGTAAATGAAAGGAAAAATGCAAATAAGGCAAAGCTTTTACAAGATTCCTAACACATTGTTTTGCGATTCAAGAAGTCATAGGCTCATAGAGTCATAGAGATGTACAGCTGGAAACAGACCCTTCAGTCCAACCTGTCCATGCCAACCAGATATCCCAACATAATCTAGTCCCACCTGCCAGCACCCGGCCCATATCCCTCCAAACCCTTCCTATTCATATACCCATTCAGATGCCTTTTAAATGCTGCAATTGTACTAGCCTCAACCACTTCCTCTGGCAGCTCATTCCATACACACACCACCCTCTGCATGAAAAGGTTGCCCCTTAGGTCACGTTTACATCTTCCCCCTCTCATCCTAAACTTAGTCCCTTTAGTTTTGGACTCTTCCACCCCAGGGAAAGGACGTTGACTATTTATCCTATCCATGCCCCTCATGATTTTATAAACCTCTAGAACATAGAACATAGACCAATACAGTGCAGTACAGGCCCTTCAGCCCTTGATGTTGCGCCGACCTGTCATACCAATCTGAAGCCCATCTAAACTACACTATTCCATGTATTTCCATATGCTTGTCCAATGATGACTTAAATGTACTAAAGTTGGCGAATCTACTACCATTGCAGGCAAAGCATTCCATACCCTTATTACTCTCTGAGTAAAGAAACTACCTCTGACATCTGTCCTATTTCTATCATCCCTCAATTTAAAGCTATGCCCCCTTGTGCTCACCATCACCATACTTGGAAAAAGGCTCTCCCTGTCCACCCTACCTAACCCTCTGATTATCTTATATGTCTCTATTAAGTCACCTCTCAGCCTTCTTTTCTCCAACGAAAACAGCCTCAAGTCCCTCAGCCTTTCCTCGTAAGACCTTCGCTCCATACCAGGCAAGATCCTAGTAAATCTCCTCTGCACCCTTTACAAAGCTTCCACCTCCTTCTTATAATGCGGTGACCAGAATTGTACATAATACTCCAAGTGCGGCCGCACTAGAGTTTTGTACAGCAGTAGCATGACCTCATGGTTCCGGAACACGATCCCTCTATTAATAAAAGCTAAAACACTGTATGCCTTCTTAAAAACCCTGTCAATCTGGGTGGCAACCTTCAAGGATCTGTGTACATGGACACCGAGATCTCTCTGCTCATCTACAATACCAAGAATCTTACCATTAGCCCAGTACTTTGCATTATAGTTACTCTGACCAAAGTGAATCACCTCACACTTGTCCGGGTTAAACTCCATTTGCCACCTCTCAGCCCAGCTCTGCAGCTTATCTATGTCTCTCTGTAACCTACAACATCCTTTGTCACTATCCACAACTCCACCGACCTTAGTGTCGCCTGCAAATTTACTAACCCACCCTTCTACGCCCTCATCCAGGTCGTTTATAAAAATGACAAACAGCAGTGGATCCAACACCGACCCTTGCGGTACACTACTAGTAACTCCAGGATGAACATTTCCCATCAACCACCACCCTTTATCTTCTTTCAGCAAGCCAATTACTGATCCAAACAGCTATGTCTCCCACAATCCCATTCCTCCGCATTTTGTACAATAGCCTACTGTGGGGAACCTTATCGAACGCCTTGCTGAAATCCATATACACCACATCAACCGGTTTACTCTCATCTACCTGTTTGGTCACCTTCTCAAAGAACTCAATAAGGTTTGTGAGGCACGACCTACCCTTCATAAAACCATGCTGACTATCCCTAATCAAATTATTCTTTTCTACATGATTATAAATCTTATCTCTTATAACCTTTTCAAACACTTTACCAACAACTGAAGTAAGGCTCACTGGTCTATAATTACCAGGGTTGTCTCTACTCCCCTTCTTGAACAGGGGAACCACATTTGCTATCCTTCAGTCTTCTGGCACTATTCCTGTAGACAATGACGATTTAAAGATCAATGCCAAAGGTTCGGCAATCTCCTCGGCAATCTCCTTCCCAGAGGATCCTAGGATAAATCCCATCTGGCCCAGGGGACTTATCTATTTTCACACTCTGCAGGATTGCTAATACCTCTTCCATGTGAACCTCAATCACACCTAGTCTAGTAGCCTGTATCTCAGTATTCTCCTTGACAACATTGTCATTTTCTAGAGTGAATACTGTCGAAAAATATTCATTTAGTGCTTCCCCTATCTCCTCTGACCCCACACACAACTTCCCACTACTATCCTTGATTGGCCTTAATCTTACTCTCATCATTCTTTTATTCCTTAAATACCAATAGAAAGCCTTAGGGTTTACCCTGATCCTATCCACCAACAACTTCTCATGTCTCCTCCTGGATCTTCTGAGCTCTCTCTTTAGGTCTTTCCTGGCTACCTTGTAACCCTCAAGCGCCCTAACTGAGCCTTCACTTCTCATCCTAACAGAAGCCTGCTTCTTCCTCTTGACCAGAGATTCCACTTCCTTCGTAAAGCACCGCTCCCGCGCTCTACAGCTTCCTCCCTGCCTGACAGGTACATACTTAACTAGGACACACAGTAGCTTTTCCTTGAATAAGCTCCACATTTCTAATGTGCCCATCCCCTGCAGTTTCCTTCCCCATCCTATGCTTCCTAAATCTTGCCTAATCACATCGTAATTGCCTTTCACCCAGCTGTAGTTCTTGCCCAGTGGTAAACACCTATCTCTTTCTATCACTCTCTATGAGGTAACTTATTGTATCTCCAATTTTATCCACCTCTGGATTTTTCTGTTTAGCTTCCAAGGTCCTAATCACCTGTTGGCGTACTCCTTAACTTTTTTCACAAAGATCATAAAATATTATTATTGTTACCTTGCATACAGATGTGTGTGTGTGTGTGTGTACTATTAGGTGTGGAGCAAAGTGGAATTACCAAGGTTACTTGATTAATTTTATACTATTGTCACATTATATATTGATTATAGCTTTATAATGAATTATAACTTTGGCTCGATATAATTGAAAAGAATTGTGCTAATGGAACTGTTATTTTTGATGATGCCCTGAATAAGTCAATGGAAGGCATGAGTGAGACATTAAGGAGAACAGTGTATCAAACTGATGGCTAGCAGCAGAGTGTCACAGTCTGGATGGTCTTATTAGTTATTTGTAACAGAATTTCAAATCATCCCTGGATGTAATTATTGGAACCGATTATTGGAATGTAAAAATATTAGTATTATTAATGAGGTTGTGCAGTAGCAAGATTTTATTTTCATTAGACATCCAATTCAGAAAAGAATACACATTATGGCAAGTATGAACTCCATGATTATTAGATAGAAAAATGTATTGACCAGTATGGACAAAGCTATTACTATTGTTCATGTCTTGCTGGTGGCAGCAGAATATCATTGCCTTACTATACAAAATGTATCATCCGGCATCAACCCATCTGTTTCAAACACCATTTAGTGAATTTTGGAACACAGTTACATATTCAGGAATTTGTCATGAATCAGGAATAATTTTGCACTTTAGGATTGGAAAACTGGATCAAACCTTATCCCCAAAGAATTGAAGTGCATTCATAAAAGAATCACATGGAAAACCTGGAGATATTATTCTTGTTATGTACATCAGTTAAAAATATGAAATAAATTGTTGTGCTATGTTTCAAGATTTATGACATTTTGCTCCAGAAAGGATGTTGGCTTAATTGAAGCTTGGTTTAAATGTGATTAAACTCACACAATACCAACTTTTTGCAGAAGATATTCAGCCCCAGAATGGAAATTAAATGACATGGTTGATAGAGGTGCATTTTTTGCAAACAATAGCTGTAACACAATCAGATTTAGTTATACAAACTATTGATTTCCCAATTTGTGATATTACAATGGCCTTTTTTTATTTGATCTCAATGAAATGTCTTTGGCAGGAACTCTAGAAGTGGGCACAGTTTTATCTGATACTATACTGAACCAGTCTTTGCTATGGCACTGGCTGACATCAAAACGTTGGCTTCCAGTCCAGTTAAAAAGAGGCAGTTTCAGAAATTGAAACTTACATAGCCCATTTACTGGATAAAGATCATAATTGAATACAAGGAATAAAATAGACTGGATTTTGCTGAAAATCAAAATCCATTAACTGAATAACAAGAAAACAAATTAGCCTCCTGACTATGCAATTGGTCCTCAGTGAGAATATTTACCTGTTATCCAAAGATAGGAGAAACTCACATGCATGAGCACATTATCTAGTAGATTCATGAGATGGAATATAATGTTTGCAATAGTGGACTTGTCAACAGCTACCTATTTACAATCAATCTGTTGAGGCTCCTCGAAACAGTAGCAGTGAGCTTGTCAACAAGATTGATTGTAAACCAGGTTGTTGTTGACTTCTGTTAGGATTCTTGAGTTAGTGGGGTTGGGGAGAGTGTGGGAAGAATAGAATACATGGACACTGTCTCCAGAGACAGACAAAGAGATACAGAGTAATAGAAAAAGGGATAGGAAAAGAGATTGCTAAAGAAAAGTGAAGAGAGAGATAATAGAAGGTGGTGTAGGAACAAGAAATGGAAATGGGTTAGTTACGATGGGAGTAGTCTACACAGGTTAGGACTTTGAGGTGTGGGGGAATGAAATAAACATGGGAGGGGGTGTTCAGGTTCTGAGATTGTCAAACTTAATGTTGAGTCCTGAAGATTATAGGGTACCGAGGCAGAAGATAAAGCGCTGTTATTCCAACTTGCGTGGAGCACTGTCTCTCAATGACTGTATTCATTATTGTGTTCCCTATTATCAATATCCTGGGGGTTACTATTGTCAAAAACTGAACTAAACCGACATGAAAAAACCGGGCTAAAAATATCAAGCCAAAGATGAGGGATTCTACAGTGAGTAACTCACCATTGATTTTCCAAAGCCTGTCCACTACCTAAAAGAGTCAGGAGTGTGATGGAATATTCCCCACATGACTGGATAAGTGCAGCTCCAATGATACTCAAGAAACTTTACACCATCCAGGACAAAACAGCTCACTTGATTGTCACCCCATTCATCACCTTCAATATTTGATTATTTACCAGTAATGCACAGTGAAAGCAGTGTATGTCATCTCTAAGATGTGCTGCAGTATCTCAACTGCTCAGTCAATATTACATTCCAAACCTTTGCCACCTGGAAGGACAAGAGCAATAGATGCAAGGGAACATTTCCATCTTAAAGTTCTCTTTCGGATGACACACCATCCTGACTTGGAATTATATTGTCATTCCTACACTGTCACTGGGTGAAAGCCCTGGACCTCCCTTCCTAACAGCCCAGTGGGTGTCTACACCACATGGAGTGAAATGGTTCAAGAAGGCAGTTCACTATCAACTACTGAAGCCCAATTAGGTATGGCTAATAAGTACTGGCCTGGGCAAAAATGCCCACAACCTGCAAAAGAAAAATGCAAGAGCATCACTGTCTTTTTGTGGTTGACATGCCCTCAAAGATACCCATGATACCAAAATCAATAAATTAACAACCTCAATCAGAGTAAAACAATGCAACTTTTTTTCATATTTTGCAGTTATAATAGTGATTGAGTTTCTTTCAAATATACATGTGGAAAACTTAAATTCTCAACTGGTGATTAATGTGATGCTTTTTTCTGTAAACCTATGTTCTCTGCAGAAACTACAGTGAAGTGATTTTGTTCTACCTTCATTTATGGTGATGCCGATCTTTAAACAAGACCTTGGTTGTACATCTTATTGAAAACAAATAGCTATCAATAGTATTAGATAATGATAAAGAAAGTAATGCATGAACTATTAGAAAGGTATTCAAAGCATAAATTCTTTGATCAACAATGTTGTCCAGAAAGCCCAGAATGGACTCCTAGCCTTGAGGTGAAGCCCAGCATAGACTCCCTGTTATACAAAGAATGTAATGCAAAACGTTTACCTTCATTTATTTATTTTTCTAATGTATACCTAAGATTTTGTACCGAGGTATCTTTGTACATAAGATGGTCCAAAAATGGCAACTTTGTACACTTTTTGCTGTTCTCGTGTATCCCTGTACTTGAGTACATGTGACAATAAACCTTATTTTAATTCTAGTCAAGAAACCATAGACATAAACTCAATGACACGTCTCACTTACTGCCATATGTCACCAATGTAGCACACATTGAGTCATGCAGCTCGAGCTGGGAATCTAGTTTTTAAGAGGCTTTTTTCATGGAGTTTGTAAGATAATATTCAATTGTTCTGAGTGGTTACCATAGGTGTTTTGTGCCAGGCTATACACAGTTGAATTCCCCATTCCATAACTTGCTAAGTAAATCAGACAATGCTGAAGGACCAGGTAGAGAAGGATGTAGAAGGCATGATACTTCATCCAGCATCACAGGGGGTTGAATCCAGGTATGTGAAGACTCCTCTTATACCTTCTAGCAGAAGTGTGTCTCAGCACCTCTTCTTGGCTACAAAGGAGTACATCTCCTTGTCATCCTGGAAACTGACACCCATTTTCTTGGAATAGCAGTAATTGAAAGACAGAAAAAATGCCAATAATAAAAACAGCACGAACTGCGATTCAGTTCAATAAAACTCAATTCACAACAGTCCACCTTTTATAATCTGACTAGAATTAGAAAATCTTTCCCAGGTTCAGGGAAAAACAGCTTTGTGAAAGCTGATTGCTTTTTCATAACTGAAAATGATCGGGTATATGACTCAGAGGTTTCATTGGATTCAAGGTGCCTCCACCAGCTGCATGCTAAATAGAAACTGTTGAAAGTATGTGTAATTGTCATTCATATTGAGACTGTTGTCAATGTGGAATATGGCCAAGCAAACAACATGAAGATCTGTTTCCTCCATCTCAGTAATGCTACTGCTATTTTGTCCATTTTTGTCCAGCAGTCCATCCCACATTAATACCTAATAAATTAGGAACGAGACTCTCCCCAGAGATGGCCTGACATTAGGACACAACATGTGCATTACAAATTCCATGAAAACTTGATTGATGCTTCTTTAAATAAATCAAATGACTGCATGTAATCATTAATTTTAAAATTTGTATTTTGTTACCTGTCAAAAAGTTGTTCAGTCACTGATCCCTAATGTTACCAGCAGGAAAATATGCATAAAAGGGCAAGTGAATCGCTGGGTGTGAGGAAGAGTAGAAGTATGTTGTACAGTTGAAATGAGGTGATCTTCCTTGTACGGTGGCACAATAAGAGAATTTACTGTATAGTGTGAAATGGAGCCATTTCTGTCAGGGAGTTCAACAATCTAGCGTGATCTGTAACAAGTCAGATGACTTTCACTGGGCCTTCAATGGAGGCATTCTGAAAATTTCTTCAATGGAGGAAGGGGTAGGGGACATTGGAATTAATAGAAATAATGGAAAAGATAACCAAGTATTAAGGCATCATTTTAATTGCTGTATTCTAGATGATGAAACATTATGGAAAATTAATACAATGATTTCAAATGTTTTCTTCAGACTAGATGCCACTGCACAATTAATACATTTTCTAATCAGGGAAATTAAGATATATTGGGTATACTCATAACTGAAAAAAAACTACTAAGTTTTGTCATTTAATTTTGTGCAATTTAAGAAACAATGTTGAATTTATTTTGCTCATCTAGTTGTAACAGGTGGACTTTTACTTCAAGTTGTTTCATATTTCTGGATAAGTCCTACAAATCCATACTACTCCATTTTAAATGGCCAACTCTTTAGTTTTTAAAGAGTGATCCCTACTTCTATATTCCACCATTAAAGGAAATATCCTTGTTATATTTATCCTGTTATAATCCCTTGGGATCTTATATAAATAGCTTCCCTTTATTTAGTCAATCTAACATTTTATGATTTGAAATACCTTATCAAATGTCCTCTCTGCTTTCTCTGTTTCAAGAAAAGCTCCCTTAGCTCTCCTAATATCAGAGTCAAATAAGCAGAAGTTTGGACACTATATACTTCCTCCCTACCAACTCTCTGCCTGCTATATGAACTGCAGCAGTTCAAGAAGGCCTCAAACTACCACCTTCACAAGGGCAGTTAGGGATGACAATAAATGTTAGCCTTGTTCAATCAAAAAAGCCAGTGAAGGTTTGGGAGGCTGGAATTGCTTGACCAGGTTGCTCAGTAGGATACAGGTACCTGTTTCAATTGCAACAGCTTGGCCAGGTCATCAAATACAATGGACCCCACCCTGTTTCTGCTGATCTCCCAACAGTGTCTGATCCCCGCCCCATCTCACTCATCTTTCACGCAGTTAGTCAGGCCACTGTCACCAGGCTATACCCTGGATGAAAAATGCAGACCTGGCCTGGTGCAGAAACTGAGGAAGGTTGCTTAGATATAGGCTCATGGGCATCACCAGGTTCTAGTGTAAGCCTTGCAGCAGCCTGAAGTCAGCTCAGTTCCTGGACTCAGAGAAACACTCCCAGATCACGTCTGTGCCATGTTGCTTCAAGCTGTATCTGCAGGGGTTGTAAGGAGCAAAGTGGAAGACAGTGGGCACATACTGTTTAGGACAGGAATGTAAGCCAAGTTTTTTTTTAGCATGATTATCTATTTCAGTTTTTTTTTCATTTTGCTTGCATTTTTCAGGAGTAAATTAGTTAAGCCAAGCAAGGATATGTTCAATGTAAGCTTATATTATTTTTCTATTTTACCATAAGAAAGTCTTGTATCATTAAAGCAACAGTATTCAAGAAAGACATTGTAAAGGCAAACAGTTGACTAAAATAACCTGCTACTTTTGCAAGTTTATTTATTTTCATCAACAGCTAGCTTACCTTGTGATAGCATCTGAAATATGCAGCTCGTTCATCGGAAAACTTCTCCAATCGCTTTGGGCCTTTGCTGGAGGCCTTCTTCAACACGAGCCAGCATCGCTGATAAATCTACAATGTATTAAAGCAAAGAAGAAACACATTAATTCAATGCTTTCTCTTGTGGATTTGTGCTTATGCTGCACTTCTGAGAAAAAAACAAATACAATACTGAGTTGCATTCACAACACAATCTATTGTCAAAGTTGCTGTTTTACTGGTGCCACTATTCAAAGGTGAATAGGGAATTCTGCCAAATCATAGACAACGTTCCCATCAGAGTCAGTTCATTTATCTGCTATTTGTTGAACATTGCTGTGTGCATATTCACTTCATTTACCAGCTAGCAAACATAACTGCATTCCAAAAAGTAATTTATTGGTTGCAAAGTGATTTGCAATATTCTGGGAATGTGACAATGCACGACTTAAATGCCGGTTCTTTTATTTGAAAGTTCAATGTTATCACCTTTGCCTTCTGAATAAAGCATAGATCAGTCAACTGCTGGCTGCTTTGCACTTTCTTTAAATCCTGAGCTGGATAATACACAAAGAAGCAGAATCTCAATTATTTGCACAATCCAGCCGGGGAAGGTTGGCTTTCTTTCCATTTTAGGAAATAATGATGACTGCCGGGTAGTTATCGGCTTCTTTCTTTGCAACAATTTTTAAAGAATGAAGTAGAGGATAAAGAGAATATGGCAATCTGTTTCGTGCTTCCAACACCCCCACCCCACCCAACATACCCACCACCAACCATTCCACCAGGAAGAATGTTTAGCTGTTCACAGGCTGCTGACACAGTCCTGCCCCACATCTATAATCTACTGCTGGAAGGTTAAATAAGCATTGTCTCAGTCTTCTGGCCCTCAATGTCAAAACTCAGTAATGGGGGCTTCCAGGATTGCAAGCATTTATGTTGATTAAAAATATCATGGACCAATTTCCTCTTTAATTACAAGTAACTAACAATTTATAATGAAGTCTGCATTCATAATTTCTCTCTCTGATATAAAGTCCTACATTAGTAACATGGCTAAAGAAACTAAAGGAATTTCACTAACTTTGGAGACGACATAAATTTAGATGAAGGGACAAGTCATGCTGAGGAAGCAGGGAGGCTGCAGAAGGACTTGAATAGATAAGCAGAGTGGGCAAAGAATTGGTAGATGGAATAAAATGGAAAGTGGGAGGTTATGCATTTTGATAGGAAAAAGAGGCATAGATTAACCAAAGCACAAATGGACTGAGGAGTCCTAGTTTAGGATTCTCTTAGAGTTAAGATACAGACTCATTTTAGGAAGGCAATGTAATGTTAGCATTCATTTTGAGAGATCTAGAATACAAGAGCAGAGATGTACCACTGAAGCTTTACAAAGCTCTGGTCAGACACCATTTTGAATATTATGAGTGGATTTGGGGCTTGTATCCAAGGAAGGATATGCTGGCTTTGGACAGGGTCCAAAGAAGGTTTACAAAAATGATCTCAAAGATGAAGGGCTTGTCATATGAGGACTCTGCATCTGTACTTGATGGGGTTTAGAGGTTGAGAGGGGATCTAATTGAAAATTGCAAAATATTGAGATGACTGGAGAGAGTAGACAGGGAGAAGATGTTTCCACTAGTGGGAGAGACTAAAACTTGAGAGCAGAGCCTAAGTGAATGGATGACCCTTTAGAACTGAGAGAAGGAGGATTTTTTTCTGCCAAAGGATGATGAATCCATGGAATGCATTGCCACCAAAGGCTGTGGAGACAAAGTCATTGAGTGTTTTCAAGACAGGGATCAATCAGTTCTTGATTAATAAGGGTATTGAAGGTTGTGGGGAGAAAGCAAGAGACTGGAATTGAGAAAAATCTCAGTCATGATTGAATGGTGGGGTAGACTTGATGAGCCAAATGGCTTAATGCTGCTGCTATATTTTATTATTTTATTCCCCGTCCATCCTAACTACTTGAATGGAATCCATTTTCAGAAACAATATTGGAGGCAAAACAGTTGGGATTGGATCTTATGGCCTACACCCAAGTGTGTACACAGCAGGGGTGGGTGGGAAAGATGCCACAAAAAACATGTGAGGTGCCAAACTAGTCACCTTTCTGCCCTTTCCCAAGTTGAACCCTTAGTATGGTCAGCGGTTGAGCGCTGACATCAGCAAGCCACTCACTATTTTTAATTAAATAATTAACAATCAATTGAGTTTCTTCCTAAATCAAATGATCAGAATATTATGCAGTCCATCATTATACAATTGATGTGGGTTGGCATGCGGAAGTAGATTTTCTCAAAATCCAAGTCGATAAAAAGCACCGTTACTCTTAAACTATCCCTCTATGACCAACAAGACCAGACAATGAGGCTCAGGAGGTTGTCATCTCTTCTTCATGAGGCTACTTGTGATCTCAGAAAAAATCCACCACTGAGTTTTGATACAGCTGGGACTTGTGTAGTTGCTCAACCCCACTGAAGGGCAGAAGACCTCTATGCTACTCACTTCAGACAGTGCATTATAGTGACAGTGCAGAATTGTGTTAGCTAGCACCTAACCTTCCTGCAGTTTGGGGGTATTCAAGCCAGCCCCACCCTCTATAATCATGCCACTGTCGTTCTTTAAGGAATAAATGCAGTCACAAAGAGAGGCAGAGTGACACTTTGGAAATTTGTTTTATTCATTCACAGGATGTGAATGTCACTGGCTAGGTAAGCATTTATTGCCTGTCTCCAATTGTTCTTGAGAAGTTGCTAGTGAGCTGCCTTCTTGAACTGTTGTGCAAATATGGTGTAAGAACACCTATAATGCCTTTACATAGCATGTTCCCTGTAACAGTGAACAAATGGTTGCATAATTCCATGACAGGATGTTGTGCGGCTTGAAGGGGGAAATGAAGGGTGAGGTGTTATCATATATCTGGTATCCTTGTTCTTCTAAGTGCTGGAGTTCCAAGTTTGGAAGGTGCATTCAAATGAGCCTTGGTAACATCTTGCAGATAGTACACATTGATTTCACTGTGCATTGATGATAAATGGGGTGAATGTTCAAAGGTCTTAAATGGGATGTCAGTCGAGCAGGTTGTTTAGTCCTTGATGGTGCTGAGTGCTGAATATTGTTGGTTCTGCAGTCATCTCGGAAATCTTGAGTATTTCATTACAATCCTGACTTTAGCCTTGTAGCTGATGGCTGATAGAAGATTGGATAGGTAAACAAGACTTCAACTTTCAAATTTCTCAAGTGTTTTTATAAACGTCAATGATGCCTCATGGATCATGCCAGCTACACTGTTTTATTAATTACTTGTAGTTTTCCATTCAGAATGAAATGATTCCATTCAGGTGAAATGATTCTAATACCCTATAATACATTGTATTTACTAACTTTAAGAGTTGATTGAAGTTTGCTGTATATTTTTCAGTTACATAAATGAGGCAGCATTTCTTTATGTAACTTTGATTACTCATAGGAAATCTTTCTGTATTATTAACCTTAACATAATGTATTTTTGCTGTAAAACAAATCTCTCTACATTCTGAAACATGGCAGCCATATATTTTCATATCCAAATAATTACTGTACTTCAATAAAACTAAGAACTGAATGTCACAAATTTTCATTCTCTGAAACTTTCAGTTGAAAATAGTTTTGGTTTTATGTCTCCTTCTGTACTGGTGACTGACCTGTCAGAAGAAAATAAATATACGGTTGGATCAAATGCCTAGTTGGATTATTCCAAGAATCCCTGCTTTTCCAATGTTCTATTGATCAATGCTAATAAATGCACCTCATTCCATTTGCACCAAACATGATCTTGGAATACCTGCTGCTTGATAATGCTTTTTAAATCAATGTACTTGTACAGCAATTTCAACCAGCACATTTTATCATTCAATAGAAATGTTGGAAGCCTGTGAGCTAAACTCATAACTTTAGCAAATGGAAAATCATAGGTTACAGCTTGGATTCTTTGAGAATTTTGGGCCTGTGAAAATCTACGGGCTGTGAAATTTATCCTGTACACATTTTTGTATTCTTGCTGCTCCTCTTCTATTTCTGAGGCCCAGTGTTCAGACATTCATGTCAGTAACATTTTCACTGATGATAGCAGGTTCTCAAAATCCTGCAGTATACCAGCAGGCAGTCACACACATGATTTCCTCTACCGTATGATTTAATCAGATTCCTATGGACAATTTCGACCTCTCTTCAAGTTCATTTCACTGTGAGTAATTTGAAGTTGAAGCTGCGGGGGTGCAATCATATTCTTCAGCAAATTGTCTAAACTCAAAACTTTGTCGATGAAGGCTCATTCATACCGAAACCTTCAGTAAGCATTAGATGTCTGAAAGAAAATTTCCATGCAATTTATTTATCACTTTTAGTTTTCAAATGTATTATGATTTGTGCCACCTTTTGGGAGACCACATTGATCAAACCTGTCAAAGACAACTTCACCACATTACTGAAACAATTTGATACTCACTTTGTGGCTTTAATTGGTGCAGTGGATGATGTTTCAGCTGTTTTATTTGTGAATTTTGACAATACCTGTATTTCCAGTAGCATAAGCAACTTACTCTAAATTAACCAAACTTCAAACTTATTTTGATTCCTATTTTTAAAATTCTCTGCATAAATTCAGCAATTAGATATTCCATAAAGTGCAGTTGACCACTTCAAATGGGATTACAGTACTATATGATGAGGCACCATTCTTTTGTGTCTATATTGAGGAGGATATATGTAAAATACTACTCCTAAGAAATTACTTCCATGCAATTGATCTTCATTGCATAGCTGAATGCTATTTTGCATATAAATGGTTGCATGTGGGTGTGAAATGTTAAATACTTAATTGAATGCAATAAGTACCTCCCACAGTGATGTTATGAGGACATGGTAGGAGAGTAAACTAGGATCTCAGGGAAGACAAAAGCTCAAAACTATGTCCTCCTAAACATCTTTGTAGCAATACAGAGTCTATTCTTATAACCTGTAAATAGTCTCAATAATACAATGAACTACATCTTACAGATGGCAGCAAACTCAAAATCATGATCAAAGTGGGATTTGACGATTTAACTGAGCAGTAACAATCCCAACAATGCAAATATGCAGGCAATCCAGAAAGGATAGTCCTGATTGCTGAGGACATCAAACCCCAAAGTATCTTGTAGCAACTGAAAAGTGATATCAAGTGATTGAGACCTGATAAGAGAAATGTTGGTATAAAAACAATTTGCATCTCCTGAGCAAAGGTACAGGTTGCATCACAAGATGATGATCTGTGGAGGTGGTGCCAAGTCCAGTTCAGACAGTGAGTGAACAGACATTTAAAATCCCAAAGTGAAATCACAAAGTTAAATCTTTAAACAATGCAGTTCAGGGTGAGAAATAAAATAAATAAATGAGTCACAGCGCAGTCTGCATGTCGGGCTCATAGCATATGGACATTACAAGACAAGACTAAAAAGAGAAATTGGAACAGACCGGCCCAGTAAAGTGTAGCCACTGTTGTAATGTAAGAAGCTGAACAGTCAAGTTTTAAATAGCGATGTCCATGAACAGAAATATGAAGATGATCAGATTATATCTTTTGTAGAATTATTACTTGAAATGCAACGATTGGCTGAGACATTGGAGAGAAATCCACTGCTCTTCTTCATAATGCAGTCATGCAGTTGCTTACAACTAGATGGTTTTTAGTCTCATCCGAAGCATAATATCAATCAGTTGCTAATTTTTAAACTTAGACAAAGTCTTCATCCTTTAAATTAAATTTTGAATTGTTGTCATGCTTCAAAACTCGTTTTTACAAAAATAGTTTGCCCCCAAGGGATCCTTTGATTTGTTCCTTCCAGGGAGAGGCACAAAATATTATTAATCTAAATATTGATATCAACTAACGCAGACTGTGCAGCTATTTTCATGTTGCAACTTCTATGTAATTCAGTCCCTCTGAATTCACCAACATGTAGACTGGAATCAAGTCCAGAATGGTCAGGACAAAAAAAAATTGCATGTTTCTACAGGAGACACTAAATATCATTTCTTATTATTTTTGAATTCAAGGTTACAAGTCTGCATGGTTATAATTATTTTATGCTAGTATTTAACTTGTATTTCTAATAGACATGACTTGGAGTTTAAATCAACAATAAAATATTTACTGCCTGTTATCCAAGAACAAAAAGTACCAATGGAAGTTTGTATCCATTTCTTTCAGACATCTAATGCTTACTGAAGGTTTCGGTATGAATGAGCCTTCATCGAGAAAGTTTTGAGTTTAGACAATATTTCAGCATTGTGAGTTTCTTTTCAATGGACTAGCAATGCTGTGGGACAGAAATTCTGAATATGTGACACACTTCAGTGTGTGGAAAGCCAAAGATAAGTTGAGTATATAATGCATCAGACAAATATCAAGAGTAAAAACAAAAAGTGAACCTGTTCAGCCTACTTTCTTTAAACTCCAGAATCTTACTTCTGTTGTGCACTATTGCTACTATAAACTCTTTTTGAACATGTGGCGAACAATCTTGTTCTACCTTTGTTTACTCTTGCAGGATTGTATCTGAGATCCACAGGTATTTTTTTTTTGTCTTATTTCTAATGAAATTTCTTATCAGGACCTGGTGTGGCCACAGTATTGGATGAAGTTATGTGATCCTGAAAGACCATTTGATAATTCCAGGTACATTCTGTGGTTCTTCATAAGCTTCTTGATATGTGCAATGTGTTTGTGAATAAAATTTCTATAGATCTGTTCATCTGATTGATCATCCCTTGAAGGCTTTTCTAGCAGTGCAAAAATGGCATCAATTCAATAGGTCAGACATTCACTTTTAATAGCTTCAGCAGTGATGATGTCACCAACATATTTCAGTTAAGCGCCACTAAGTACTAATACTTTTTATGTCTCAATTTGACATCTCTGGGATTTTCTACAATTCTACACTGGTTAAACCTCCCACACTGTTAGGCTCCCTGTCCATTTATTCATTATGTCAGCATGCTTACATATGATATGTATGGTTCTATAATTTATCTCTGAATAATACCAATGCCATAGCAATGTTGTTAGAAATTCGTGCTTCGCATATTAACTGTATAACTTACTTCTTTAAGTAAATGATCAGACATCTGAGGATCTTACTAAGTGACTATAATACATTTCAGAAATTTAAAAGTTCCTTTTTAATCATCTTGTTTTGATCTCCTGGTCCAAGTAAGTCCCCAAATTAATAAGCATTTTGTAAACTTTCCTTTTGTCTATGTTACTAACTGGTTCAACTATTCAATTAGGTCTTGACTTAGTTTGATCGACTTTATGATTTTCAGTCCTCTAGTCATTAAAGTTCATTTTTCGATTCTTGCTCATTATTTGAATGTGGGTTAATGGAGTAACCTGTCTATGACTTAAGTTACTCTTTCCCTTGCCTATCAATCCTTGTTTATGTGCTGCTGCCTATGTCACTATGAGTTTGTACCAAAGGGATCCTTTTCTTTCTAAAATTTAATGAAAAGTACTCAGACCCAATACTGACGAGAAATATTCTTTTTCACGCTGCTACTAACCAATCAGAGTTTCCTTTTACAAACTGGTGCTTGCAGCATTACTTTGGCCTGATATGTCTGCTCCAGAAACCCAAACCTTTTACCTCAACAGTTGTTGTATCCCAAAAACTCTGCAATCTTACATGAAAATAATCTCAGGATTCTGCATCACATTTAAAGGGATTGACTATTCATTCATGATGAAGTAAAGAAGAAAATCTCTCATGTGCTCAACTTGAATCTGTCATAATAATATATAATTACTTTTTTCCTGCACGTTGTTTCATTGCACTATTCTTAATCCACTTTTCTAATGCGTTTTGCTTCTTTACTTCTCTATGCTGTTATCTCCAAAATCAGCTCTTGCTCCTTCAGCAGCCTTTTTCTCAGAAATATATTTACCTTAAAAATTATTCTATTCTTTATCTGTGATTCTGATATTTAAAGTTCACAGTTCTCATTGTGAATTCTTAATTCAATTACATATTATTCAAATTACATTATTTTTCAGATGGACACAAACTTTGCCTTTATACATACTTTTTTGAATAGAAATCCTCAATCTGAACAAAACCTTTTGTAATGACATTTGACACCAGATTCTCTCCTTCAAACTGAAGTTATTTTAGTATTTAAATGTTTATCCCTGGTAACAAGTGGTAAAATTGATACTTTCATTTTTCATCTATTTTAAAACTTGTTAAATGCAAAACTTGTTCAATCCAGTCACCTGAATTGAGATTGCAATTGATTAATTTTAACACATTTTATATTACTTCACAGGATCTCCAAGCTGCAATTTAATGTGTTTCTCCAGCTTCTCAACTTTTCATCAACACATCTGACATAATTGTTGTAATTTTTTTTAGTCATGAAAACAATTGCTGGGATCCCAATGCATAATTAAGTATGGGGACACTGTGTTAGGAAATATCAGAAATAAGTCAATTTGAAAGATTGTCACTGATTGGGGAATTAGGGTTGCTTTTAGTGGTACTGTAATCAGATGAACTAATTTTGAGCACAGACTGCAGTGGTTCAAGAAGGCATCTCAAGGGCAACTAGGGGCAAGCAATAAATGCTGGCGAGCCAGTGATGCCCATGTCACTCAACTGAATAAAACAAAATTCTAGTCAATCCAACCAGAAAGGTGACTAGTTGTTGGTTGTCTCATCCCTTGCTCCACTGTCTGTCCTTCCTCAGCTGCTTGTCAAACACTCGGTGCCAAGGGTTGTGCCTGATGATGTCAAGATTGTCCACATTGATGCAGTCTATGATTAAATGTGATGTGTGGCTGGGTGAATATTCCAGTATTCCTCCTGAGCAGCCTCACCACTGTTGTATAAACACTCTGTTGATTTGCTCAATAACAATTTATGTGATGGAGTCTCTCCAGGTGTTGACTGTGCACCACAGTCATATGCCCAGTGGTCACTGGATAATTCTCATTATTCAATGAATAAAACACTGATGGAATAGTGGATGCTGGTGGATAAAAATGTTATAACTGCTGCAAGGATAATGGACACTGACATGTATGAAACCAGCTACACATAACAATGTTGGAAATGTTTGCAATTTAATACATCTCTGAATTAATAAGCAGTGACTTCAAAGTGACATTTAGACTGTCAATGGCACCCTGCATGATGAAAAACCTGCTACACAGCAAAGGCCTTCTTCCTGCTTCCTACCGGAAAGAGAAAAAGCAAAGTATTCCTCTTTTTCACAGTAAGAATCTCAGTGACCTCTGCAGAACTACAAACTGAAAGGAACCTGATGCAAAGTTGTTCATGGCCACTGGCAATGTTATTTGTAACCAGCACTGAAACTGCAAATCTGTCTCCAACAGGTGTCAGGATTTGATGAACACCTCCTTAGCAAAATATAATCTCACACAGAGTATTCTTCACTATCGGAGATAGAAGAATTGTTCTCTGACATTTCTGAGTAGATATAGTCTCCTGCTCAAAGTCTTTCTCTTCTTCTTCTCTGATTAGCTTGTCCTCCTGCGTGTCACTTCTGTTCAATCTCCCAATAGGAATCAAGATTACAGCACCCTGACAAGGAGTGAGTTGTCTGACTGAAATGTTTGAAATGAAAATTAAAGCTGTGATCCTGTGCCATACTGCTCCTAGAACACATTCATGACTTTAAAGAGCTTGATAATCTCCACCACACCTGACAAAACACTAATACTTAAAATTGGTCAAAAAAAAATGACAGTTCCTCCTATAAATGCCAAGTATTGATAGAAGGCAAATGTGATCTTCACCAGCACTGGCAACCTCAATCGCACAGTTCCTCCCGGTGTTTTTGTTAACTGGAGTGCATATTCTTGAGGGAGAAAGTAGGAGAATAAAGATGGCTCTGATCAATTATATCAGTTTTGTATCTGAAAAAAAAAGAACTGCAGGAATAATGTATTTCTGTCTGTGTAAGGAAAATCTTTGGAAGAGTAAGTGGGGGACTGCAAGAGAGAGAAAGAGAAAGAGGTGGAAATGGTTGCAATTGTAGTCCGTACAAATCAGGATGGCTTGACATGTTTACTTATACTAGAATGACAATGTTTGTAATCAAAACAGATACTTAAGACCATAAGACATAGGAGTGGAAGTAAGGCCATTCGGCCCATCGAGTCCAATCCGCCATTCAATCATGGCTGATGGGCGTTTCAACTCCACTTACCCGCATTCTCCCCGTAGCCCTAAATTCCTTTTGGCATCAAGAATTTATCAATCTCTGCCTTGAAGACATTTAGCGTCCCAGCCTCCACTGCACTCTGCAGCAATGAATTCCACAGGCCCACCACTCTCTGGCTGAAGAAATGTCTCCGCATTTCTGTTCTGAATTTACCCCCTCTAATTCTAAGGCTGTGTCCACGGGTCCTAGTCTCCTCGCCTAACAGAAACAATTTCCTAGCGTCCATCCTTTCCAAGCCATGTATTATCTTGTAAGTTTCTATTAGATCTCCCCTTAATCTTCTAATCTCCAAAGAATACGATCCCAGGATCCTCAGCTGTTCCTCGTATTTTAGACCTACCATTCCAGGGATCATCCATGTGAATCTCCGCTGGACACGCTCCAGTGCCAGTATGTCCTTCCTGAGGTGTGAGGACCAAAACTGGACACAGTACTCCAAATGGGGCCTAACCAGAGCTTTATAAAGTCTCAGTAGCACAACGGTGCTTTTATATTCCAACCCTCTTGAGATAAATGACAACATTGCATTCGCTTTCTTAATCATGGACTCAACCTGCATGTTTACCTTTAGAGAATCCTCGACTAGCACTCCCAGATCCCTTTGTACTTTGGCTTTATGAATTTTCTCACCATTTAGAAAGTAGTCCATGCTTGTATTCTTTTTTCCAAAGTGCAAGACCCCGCACTTGCTCACATTGAGTTCCATCAGCCATTTCCTGGACCACTCTCCCGAACTGTCTAGATCCTTCTGCAGCCTACCCACTTCCTCAGTACTACCTGCCTGTCCACCTAACTTCATATCATCGGCAAAATTTGCTAGAATGCCCCCAGTCCCTTCATCCAGATCATTAATATATTACGTGAACAGCTGTGGCCCCAACACTGAACCCTGCGGGACACCGCTTGTCACCGGCTGCCATTCCGAAAAAGAACCTTTTATCCCAACTCTCTGCCTTCTATCAGACAGCCAATCCTCAATCCATACCAGTAGCTCACCTCGAACACCATGCACTCTCACCTTGCTCAGCAGCCTCCCGTGTGGCACCTTATCAAAGGCCTTTTGGAAATCTAGATAGACCACATCCACTGGGTTTCCCTGGTTTAACCTACTTGTTACCTCTTCAAAGAATTCCAACAGGTTTGTCAGGCACGACCTCCCCTTACTAAATCCATGTTGACTTGTTCTAATCCTACCCTGCTCTTCCAAGAATTTAGAAACTTCATCCTTAATGATGGATTCTAGAATTTTACCAACAACCGAGGTTAGGCTAATTGGCCTATAATTTTCCATCTTTTGTCTTGATCCTTTCTTGAACAAGGGGGTTACAACAGCGATCTTCCAATCATCCAGGACTTTCCCTGACTCCAGTGACTTTTGAAAGATCTCAACCAACGCATCCGCTATTTCCTCAGCCACCTCCCTCAGAACTCTAGGATGTAGCGCATCGGGGCCAGGAGATTTATCAATTTTAAGACCTTTTAGATTGGATTAGATTAGATTACTTACAGTGTGGAAACAGGCCTTTCGGCCCAACAAGTCCACACCGCCCCGCCGAAGCGCAACCCACCCATACCCCTACATTTACCCCTTACCTAACACTATGGGCAATTTAGCATGGCCAATTCACGTGACCTGCACATCTTTTGGATTGTGGGAGGAAACCGGAGCACCAGCACTTCCTCTTTTGTAATGGCAACCATACTCAACTCAGTCCCCTGACTCCCTTTAATTGTTGGGATATTACTCATGTTTTCCACTGTGAAGACTGAGGCAAAGTATTTATTAAGTTCTCCAGCTATTTCCTTATCTCCCATCACTGGGCTTCCAGCATCAGTTTGAAGTGGCCCAATGTCTATTTTTGCCTGTCGTTTGTTTCTTATGTATTAAAAGAAACTTTTACTATCATTTCTAATATTACTAGTAGCCTACCTTCATATTTGATCCTCTCCTTCCTTATTTCTCTCTTTGTTATCCTCTGTTTGTTTTTGTAGCCTTCCCAATCTTCTGATTTCCCAGTGCTCTTAGCCACTTTATAGGATCTCTCTTTTCTTTAATACATTTCCTGACTTCCTTTGTCAGCCATGGCTGTCTAATCCCTCCCCGGATGATCTTTCTTTTCTTGGGGATGAACCTCTGTACAGTGTCCTCAATTATACCCACAATCTCCTGCCATTTTTGCTCTACTATCTTCCCCGCTAGGCTCTGCTTCCAGTCTATTTTCGTCAGTTCCTCTCTCATGCCCTCATAATTACCTTTATTTAATTGTAACATCATTACATCCGATTTTGCCTTCTCTCTTTCAAACTGCAGACTGAACTCTACCATATTATGATCGCTGCTTCCTAAGTGTTCCCTTACTTTAAGATTTTTTATAAAGTCTGGTTCATTACATAGCATTAGGTCCAGAATGGCCTGCTCCCTTGTGGGCTCCATGACAAGCTGTTCCAAAAAGCCATCCTGTAAGCATTCCATGAATTCCCTTTCTTTGGATCCACTGGCAACATTATTTACCCAGTCCACCTGCATATTGAAGTCTCCCATGATCACCGTGACCTTGCTTTCTGACATGCCTTCTCTATTTCCCAGTACATGTTGCGCCCCTGGTCCTGACCACTGTTAGGAGGTCTGTACATAACTCCCATTATGGTTTTTTTGCCTTTGTGGTTCCTCAATTCCACCCACACAGACTTCACATCATCCGACGCTATGTCATTCAGAGCCATAGATTTAATTTTGTTCTTAACTAATAAGGCAACCCCGCCCCCTCTGCCTGCCTCCCTGTCTTTTCGATAAGTTGAAAATCCTTGGATGTTTAACTGCCAGACCTGACCCCCCTGCAACCACGTCTCTGTGATGCCTACCACATCATAATCATTCACGATGATCTGTGCCATTAGTTCATCTGTTTTGTTACGAATGCTACGAGCATTCAGGTAAAGTGCCTTAATGCTAACTTTCTTATCATTAGAGATATTGGAAGTCATAAGATGTCCTAAGTTATCCTTCCTTTTTGCTGCATTCCCAGTCTGTCTCAAGTTTAAATCTGCCTGCACATATGCTATCCTGCTGCTTATCTTTCCATTTAACTCCATACTCCCTATTGCTTTCACTTTCCCTTCCCCCCAACTCAGAAATTTAAAGTCCTACTGACCACCCTATTTATCCTCTTCACTAGAACATTGGTACCTGATCGGTTCAGGTGGAGACCGTCCCAACGGTACAGATCCCCCCGGTTCCAAAACTGATGCCAATGCCCCATGAAGTGGAATCCCTCTTTCCCACACCAATCCCTTAGCCACGTGTTTACTTCCCTAATTTTCTTATCCCTATGCCAATTGGCACGTGGTTCGGGCAGTAATCCAGAGATTATGATCCTTGAGGACCTGTACTTCAATTTCTTTCCTCGTGCTTGATAATCCCCAAACAGGTTCTCCACCCTAGCTTTGCCTATGTTGTTAGTCCCAACGTGTACCACAACAACTGGATCCTCCCCCTCCTGCTCCAATATCCTTTCAAGCCGGTCAAAGATGTCCCGCACCCTGGCACCGGGCAGGCAACACATCATGCGAGACTCCTGATCCGGCTTGCATAGGATACTATCTGTCCCCCTAATTATAGAATCCCCTATAACAACTACTTGTCTTTTTGCTCCTCCCTCTTGAATGGCCTTCTGCACCATGGTGCTGTGGTCTGCTGGTTCATCCTGCCCAGAGCCCGTTTCCTCATCCGTACAGGGAGTAAGAAGGTGCAGAAGTCCAAAACTAGAGGGAATAGTTTTAAGCTGAAAGAGGAAAGATTTAAAAAGGACCTGAGGGGTAACTTTTTCACACAGAAGGTGGTGTGTGTATAATTTCAGTTACATCACATTGTGAACTTTTGCTATGAATTCTGTATCTTACAATTGTGTCCTCCACAACCACCTGAGGAAGGAGTGGCGCTCCGAAAGCTAGTGCTTCCAATTAAACCTGTTGGACTATAACCTAGTGTTGTGTGATTTTTAACTAAATCAGATTGGGATGCCTGGTCGTTGTGGACAAGTTGGATTGAAGGGTCTGTTTCCAGGCTGTATAACTCTATGACTCTATGATTGGGTGCCTTTCAAGACCTTGGGATGAGCCACGAGTATTTTGAGGTGTGGTTACTTACATAATATAAAGAAATATGGTAGCCAATTGAACTGCTGGCAGCTCCCACAAGCAACAACAACATAGTGATCATGAAATTTGCTTTAGTGATGCTGTTTGAGGGCTAATTACTTGCCAGAACACAAAGAGAAATCCATTGCTCTTCTTCACAACATTTCCATGCTATCTTTCATATTTAACAGAGGATGGACAGGGACAGACAGCATTCGAGACATCATAACAGAAAGGGTGCTTTGTCTTGTCTATTTACCATGTAATTTATGGGTCAGAAAGACATGAGTTTCAGGAATAAGAGAAGCAAGGACTTTGGCTAACGTTTCTCTTACTCACAACCTGACTCACAATGAACCTCAAACAATGACATTACAAATTGCGTTGTGTTTTGCACCAAGCAATAGTTGTCAAAGATTGCATGGACAATAATTTAACCCAAGTACAAAATATATTTTAAAACTGACTGTATGGTAAGGTTTTGAACTGTTCAGTAAAATATTTTGTTTACCAGTGATTATGAAGAACGTACCAGGCTTTTTATCTGCAAATAAAAAATGAAACATCAATGATTAAACTGTTTAGCTCTGGCACATACACTTTGACTGGTATGATGTGCCATTCTGTCAGTTATCTTGCTGCACAAATGTGAATGTAACCTTCAAGTGCAGACCTTAAGCAAACAATTATGATTTAATTGCATCTGGAATTGCTAAAAAAAAGAACATTACTTAATCATTTTCCATCTCTCAAAATGTAAAGCTTTGCATACATGCAGTAACTATGAAATACAGAGGATGGATATGTCTCAAATAAGTTAGCTTGAAATGATTTTTCACACTTCTCAGTCTTCCATTACAAATACAATTTATGCAGCTGAAAATCATTGCAAAGTTTTGTGTCTTCAGCATGTTTCAATTGCTTCAACTGTTCGTGAAAATATAATCTTATTAATTTAGGGCAGACTAGTATAGATCAATCTGAACAAGTTCAGTGCTTTAAAAGGGGTACAATTGTTGCAAAGTTTTGTCAGGTTTAATATGGACACTATGAGATATGTATTATTTCAGAATTCAAGCCATGATGTGCAGGCGCTGGTGTTGGACTGGGGTGGACAAAGTTAAAAATCACACAACACCAGGTTATAGTTCAACAGGTTTATTTGGAAGCACTAGCTTTTAGAGTGCTGCTCCTTCATCAGGTACCTGACGAAGGAGCAGTGCTCTGAAGGCTTGTACACCCATATGAACCTGTTGGTCTATCACCTGGTGCTGTGCGACTTTTAACTTCAGAATATAAAATAAACTCTTCTCAGTTTTAGAAATTTCATGAATGGCACTTATATATATATATATAAATGGATATGTCAATTTTATTTTATTTGATGAAGGAATTAATCAGTTTTTCTTAATTTAATAGCTGCAATTTATTTAACCTAAATGCCAACATAATACAATAAGGATCAAAAAATTGCACATGCAGAAGCAGCATTGTGAGCATGACAGCTCAGGTGGTTGATGTACACAAGAAACTTTCTTCAAGTATATAAATCAGGCTACACATGAAACAAAACATTAAATTCACAACTACAGAGAGAAGTATCAAACCCTCAGTTAACAATGTAATGTTTTGGATATGTCACTCATTTCAGCTATGCTGGAGAATGTGGAATCTATGATTGAAACATCACGAGTATGAATCACACAACACCAGGTTATGTGATTTGGAAGCACTAGCTTTCAGAGTACTACTCCTTCATCAGGTGACTGTGTAGCAGCATCATAAGACACAGAATTTACAGCAAAATATCACGTTTCTGAATTATCAGTTAAAAATCACAGCTTACAACTATTACAGTGAGATAAACTGGTTCTCTTCATGTTAGCAGCATCTTCTGACTGCAGAGAACAGAGGCATGGTACATGGTGAGGCCAAGCAGACAGCAGGACAATGGATGAATGGACACCGCACAACAATGGCAGACAGGGATGTTCTCTCCCAGTCGTGGAGCATTTCAGTTATCAAGGACATTCAGCCTCAGATCTTCGGGTGACCTTCCTCCAAGGCACACTTGGAGATATGCAACAATGCAGAGTGGTCAAGCAGATGATGATAGCCAAGTTTGGTACCCATGAGGATGACCTCAATCAGTACCTTGGGTTCATGTCACAGTACAGGTGACCCAATACAATATACCCTCTCACACGCACACTCACGCATACACATACACGCACAGTCTTACATATTCACACACTCACGCAGACCATCTCTTTTAAGTGACTTCACAGGATAAATGCTGAGAGGATGTTCTCCTTCATGAGAGAGTCGAGGACCAGAGGGCATAGTCTCAGATTAAAAGGGCACCAATTTAAGATGAGGAGAATTTTGTTTCTCTCAGAGTGTTGAGAGTGTTTGGAACTCTTGCCACAGAGAGTTGTAGGGATAGAGATGTATATTTAAGGCTGAGATAGATAGATTCTTGATCATTTGGGGAAATAAGGTTGGGGAAAATGTAAGAAAGTGGATGTGAGAACTGTTGGATTCGTCAAAATCCTAGTGAATGGTAGAGCAGGCTTGAGGGGCCAAATAGCTTGCTCCTCCATAGCCCTGCATTTGTCACCAAAAGTTAAAGTACGCAGAATAAAAAGTACACAGAATTTCTTAACTTTAATTGACTTTCACACCCAATTTGGTTAAAAACAAACATGGATCAGGTTTCTGTTCGAAACAAGTATCACTGTTATACTCTAGCTAAAGCTAAACAATATAAACCATCAGTATAAAATACAACTATTAAAACTCCACTCCTTATAAAGTCCCCTTTACACACCTAAAGGTAAACAGACAGGGTCATATAGATAATAGACTGAAGGGAAAAATGGACGTGACACCAATGATGTCATTTTTGTTCCCAGGTACTGTTGTTGAAATTATTCTTATGACGTTTTTGCTTTTCATCTTTCACCTTTCTCCAGATGCTCCTACTCATTTGGTGAAAGAAAAGGTAGCTGCTTCCCTTATAAAATTTCCTGATTTATCAGTTAAAGATCATAGCTTACAACTATTACGGCAGTTAGTGGTGTCGATGATAGTCATGATTTGGAGAAGCCGGTGTTGGACTGGGGTGTACAAAGTTAAAAATTATACAACACCAGGTTATAGTCCAACAGGTTTAATTAAAAGCACACTAGCTTTCGGAGCGCTGCCCCTTCATCAGGTGGTTGTGTCTAATGAAGGAGCAGCACTCCAAAAGCTAGTGCTTCCAATTAAACCTGTTGGACTATAACCTGGTGTTGTGTGCTTTTTAACCTTGTACAGCTATTACAGTGAGATAAACTGGTTCCCTTCATGTTAACAGTTTCTTTTCACTGCAGAGAACAGAGAGACTGCCCCTGGGCTGGGAATGGTCCTTAACTCAACAATATGTGCCAGCAGTTTAAGTGGCAAAGATATTGCATTTAGCATAGTCAAACAGTTATGCCTGAGAGTCAAACGGTTCCTTCACACTTCCCTACATTTAATTTCACCTACACAATACCAGTCTATGGCATCTTAAAGTATTTTGCCACCCTCCTAGTTGGTTATTATATTTCCAAGTTTCATACCATTTGCAGGCTTTGAAATAATGCTCTATATATACAAGTCCAGATCAGCACCATATAGCTGAAAGGGCAATCAGATTTTTGAATAACACCATTGTATATTTTGGAACTAGACTCCTTTTCCAAAAACATTTTTAACTAAGTCAAGTATTTACACGAAATAAATTCTCCTAATGTTACTCCTGGCTCTTTAGCCATTAAGCTTGCATTTGTGCTCTCTGGTTATCAGCAATTCAGTCTTTGGAAATAGTTTTTTTAAAAACGAAATCTAGTCCATCTAACTATTCCTGATCACAAGCACCTCTATCAAACCTTCTCATCTCTGGAGAATTCAGCACCAGCTTCTTCCTCTACCTTTGACCATGAAACCATTGCTGGTCATGTCATCAGTATCCCAGCTTCTAGATATACTTCCCAAAATGCAACTGCATCCCTTTCTCTTTATTCCCTCTTTTTAAGTGCCCCTTAAAACCCAATTTTCTGAAAGTCACCATACTTCCAGACAGTGATAGGTTGACCTCTGATTACTGAGAGAGAAGTGGTGGAAAGTTTAACCTGATGGCTCCCACGCCTCAAATAAATGGAGAGGTTGAGAAGGTAAGGTCTTCATGGTGACTTCAGCCAGGATGAGAATTGAAACCATGCTGCAAGTAACAATCTGAATTGCAAAACAAGCATCTAGTCAGCTGAGTTAACTGACCCTCGAGCACCCGCATTTTGTGACTGAAGTATTCAATGTCTGCATTGATACTCCCTTGTGCAGCTTGATGTCAAATTTCTGATTCTAAGGTTGGACCCAGTACACACAGGTTGTCCCTGGGTAGTATGAATTCCCTTAAATTTTTTCAAATTTGAGTATTAAAGTTTGGCTTTACACTGCATATATCTGTTTACAAACTGAAAAAGTTAATGTGGTGGTCGAAACCCATAACTCCCTCTGCTTCTGCAATTTCAAAGCAAATATATCAAATTCAACAAGTTTACTTGAGACATTTTTAGAGATTAAGAGCTCAAGTCAAAAAGCAGCAGCCCCATTAAACCCTTACATTAAACCAATATAAAAGCAATTTAAGTCCATCTCTTTCATATCTCAAACTGACATTTGTTGAGCTGCTGTCTGATGCCATTGTAATCTTATCTGCCTCAAACATTTTTCATTAATACTTCATAAAATTGCAATAACATTGCAATGAGCATATCCATTCATGTCACTGTACGATTAAATATTCTCCAGTTAAATCCATTTATGGAAATTATATTATTTATCCTGTGGTTGCATATCAGATTATTACCCACAATTCTGTTACAAATTCAATTCTCCCAGTTCCAGAAATATGTTGTTTTCTTTGCTTCATAAATAAATCAAATTCTCACTTATTTTACTTAACCTTTTTACAACTAATCACAAATTAAAGAAGTACCACTTTTATATTTCCACTTTAAGCAAAACATTACCCCGATCCGGAGATGGTGAAGAAGTTAGTGTGAAGGGCAAATAATAAAGTGAAGAAATCATATCAGACTCAAAACGTTAATTCTGTTTCTCTCTGAACAGATGCTGTCAGACTTACTTTGTCGCTTCGGCAATTTCCATTTTTATTTCAGATCTCCAGCAACTGCAATGCTTTGGTTTTAAAATAATAGAGCAAGTTGACCCAAAACAACTTGACATTTTCTCATTACTACAGCAGATCCATTACAGACCATCTTGACTCATCTTGACCAATTAAGGCCTTTGAGTAATCAATTAACAAACACTAAAGGGCTTAACTCATGGCCAACCCATTTGCCTGCCTTGCTGACAGGCACAGAAGGTGGCTGGATTCCTGACTGGGCATCTGGGGAGAGCTGTTTGCTACATTTGAACCAATCCTGCCTCTATTTGAACCAATCTGGAATAGATCAGGAACAGGGATGGGCTGAATGCCATAGCCAAGATTAGAGTGGTGCTGTGAAAATCACAGCAGGTCAGGCAGCATCCAAGGAGCAGGAAAATCGATGTTTCAGGCAGGAGCCCTTCATCAGGAATGAGGCTGGGAGCCTCCGGGGTGGAGAGATAAATGGGAGGGGGGGGGGGGTGGGGCTGGGGAGAAGCTACCTAAGAGTGCAATAGGTGCATCGAGGTGGGAATAAAGGTGCTTGGTCAGAGATGAGGGTGGAGCAGATAAGTGGGAAGGAAGATTGGCAGGTAGGACAGGTCATGAGGATGGTGCTGAGCTTGGAACTGGAGTAAGGTGGGGGGAGGGGAAATAGCCCTCTGCCTTTACTTCCAATTCCCTGATTCCCCTTTCTCCATGATCCCAAGCCAACGAGATCCAACATAAATGACCTTGCTCGTTGCCGACTGATCCACTGAAGTTTGAAACTCTGATTAGCCTTTCAGGGAGGGATGTCAAAGTTCATGTTTCACTGAGAACTTAGTGTTTGATCTGGGAGAAAGTGAGGACTGCAGATCCTGGAGATCAGAGTCAAAGAGTGTGGTTCTGGAAAAGTAGAGCTGGTCAGGCAGCTTCCGAGAAGCAGGACAATCAATGTTTTGAACAAACCTCTTCATCAGGAATGAGGAGGTGGTCCAAGAAGAAGGAGGCCATCTGGTATGTTCTGTGGTGGTATTGGTCCTCCTGGGAGCAGATGTGGCTGAGGTGGAGGAATTAGGAATAAGGGATATGTTTTTACAGGAGGCAGAGTGGGAGAAGGTGTAGTCCAGGCAGCTGTGGGAGTCTGTAGATTTGTAGTAGATCTGCTGAGGTTCCTCATTGGTATAGGAGAAGGTGTCTGGCTCCACACTTAAGCCAATATTCAGTGCTCCACACACTAAGTGTCATTTGTGACTGTCGCTTTTGATTCAAGAGATTGTAGGTTCAAATCCCACAACAGAAATTTGAGCATTTAATCTTGGCTAGCGCTCCAGTGTAGTAATGAAGAAATGCTATACTTTTGGAGCTGTGTTACGTCTTGTCAATATGTCAGTGTGTCTTAACGAGACAGCTCACGATATTGTCACTGTATCATGGCATGTGGCCCGAGAGTTGGAAGGTCTCACTCCATCTGAACTGGGATCAGTTGAAACCTGACACTCAGCTGGAATCACAGCCCGACTGCTCTATTGTAAATTAGGAACTTAGTGCTGGCGCAGACACTACCAGCTGATTTCTCACAAAATCTGGTTAAGTGTTAATTTCAGGGATTTGCATGGACGGTTTCCCTCTGTGAGTTGTGGTGAATTTTCTTGCACACTTTTTCGGTGCTCACCACATTAAGTATGCATCGTGCCTCCACAGTGTCACTTGCAGTAGCAGGATGCTGACCGGGGCCGGTTTTATCTGGTGTTTACATAGCTGGCGCGATATATAAAACGTAGTTGCATGGCAGCTTAAATGTTGCAACAAACATAGAATCATAAATCGTAAATCAAAAATCACAGAACTGTTTCATCTGCTCCTGCATTCTTAATGGAGAGCGCACAACTGTACACATGCAATGTTGAGAGCGCCATTTCAGAAAGTGATTCACTTCAGTAATGAAGTGTTTCGTTCAGTTGATGTCTATCTCATCTGTGATTATCATAGTCATATCTGGGAAGTTGGCTCCAGGTACCATGGAAGCTGCCAAGGTCATTGATCATGATCAGATTCCTGTTTCATTCCAAGGGCCAGATGCCTAATGGAGAGGCTGCTGTGAGACAAACAACTACCCTCCCCAAACATGGCTAGTGTCTCTGTAGAACGGTGTATGGTAAGGGGTTCTGAGAGTGGCAGCATTCTTCCAATGTGGAAGAAGAGTACATTGAGCAGGAGGAACATTTCTTTCACCATTACTTTCACCTTGGCAGTGCTAAGTGCAAAAAAGCCCAACAGGACTTATTGACATCTAGTTCTAATAGAGGCGATTTGGGTGAAAATATATTTCATTCAGGTGGCATGTTAGCTCAGTGGTTAGCACTGGTACCTCACAGTGCCAGGGAGCTGGTTTGATTCTACCCTTGAGTGACTGTCTGAGTGGGGTTTGCACATTCACCCTGTCCCTGCATACACTTCCTCCAAATGCTCCGATTTTCTCCCACATTCCAAAGATGTACAGGCTAGGTGGATTGGGCCATAGTTTCCAGGAACATGTAGGTTAGGTGGATTAGCCATGGAAAGTGCAGGAATAGGATAGAGGGTGGGTCTGGTGGGGTACTCTTGGGAGGGTGGGTGTAGACTTGATGAGCCAAATAGCCTGCTTCCACACTGTCGGGATTGTAAAACAGCCCTTGTTTATTCAAAATACAAATTCAGTTTTTACTTTTTTCTCTGCTTTCTGCTCCACAGACATGAGTTAAAATTCCACCAAAGGAGTTGGTGAAATTTAAATTCAATTAATACATAAATTGGGATAAAACACCATTGTAATCAATAATGATTGCAAAACTTATAGATTGCTTGGAAAATCCATTCATATCAAAATGTGGATTTTGATAATGCAAACTACGAGGTAAAACTTGATTCTGTAATTCCATTCTAAGAATTGAACTGGCAATTTATCATTGCTGACTCAACAAAAATCCACCTATAAAACCTGTAAGGATTCAAGGATCTATAGTCACCATATGGGATTGTAGAATTATATTGTATTTTGGAGTTTGAAGAATTATATTGTATTTTGCTCAAAAACTGCATGAATCCATGTAAGATTCTGTGAATCCCTCTTTTAGATTAGAATCAGTCTGAACATTGGGGCACAGAGAGTCTCACACAGGACACCTCACACCTCCAATGCATTATCTGAGCCAACATGGCACCTATTGTTAAAGTTCATTTGAGAATGTAACTTTAAAACAAAGTTCTGGGATTTACATATGAAAGAACTGAAACTAATATGGTCATCCTAAAAGATGAGACACTTAACAAACAATCCAGGCCTTTTTCAATGTATAATTTCAGTTGCATCACACTGTAAACCTTTGCTATAAATTCTGTGTCTTGCAATCTTATACTCTACAACCAACTGATGAAGGAGCAGTGCTCCGAAAGCTAGTGCTTCCAAATAAACCTGGTGGACTATAACCTGATGTTATATGATTTTTAACTTGAGCATGAGAGAAAGTGATACCATAATACATGTAGGAAGAGAATTTTTAAAAAATGTATTGCTCACAAAATACATGAAGAATTGGAAGGGTGTAGTTCCATCTGAATTTAGATTATTTTGAATAAATTTGAATCAGTCTAATTTGAAATTGTTCCAACAGCCACTTCAGATTCTACCCTCATTCTTTGCTGCATGCTTTTAATATTTTCTTTAGGCCTTTAATATCTCAATGGGGATTAACCTCCATTATCTAAGCATTGGGCTGACCTTACTTTATATTTTTGTCTACAAAAGCAAATGCTAAATTTATCATTACAGCCATATCATTCATGTTAAAAAAAACACAAAAAAGTGTGAGGATTTCATTCGTAGTCATTCAAACACTTTAATCCAGATGGTGTAATTGGTGTTTATCGTAACAGAGTTGTTACTTCTGTGCATGTTTGAATTCATGAGAAGAACGCACATTCAGAAATGTCTCATGGCTTGTTCCATTTGCGATAGCTCATAATGTTTGTGGAGCTATTAATCACGTTGTGGATAAATCCAGACACAAGAGTGCATATGAAGGGGTGAAATATGGCTATTCTAACAGTGCATCATCTGCCAATGTCCTCCCAGCAGCTATCACACATACTGTTCAGCTGAAGGTTGATCCAGTCGTAACTGTAGACGTGCATTTGGCTCAAGCAGCAAAATGTATCAATTTCTTTTCTGGAACAAGATCCAAAATATGATATGTCAAATGCGAGATGATCTCAGAAATCATGCGTTCACATAGATAGTTCTACATTCCAAAATGGACACCACTGTCCTAGTAAGGTGTTTTACCTTTGACCAAGTTAATAGACCAAAAAAAATGCCATCATGCGATGTGTCTATAATGTGATTTTTCAATTGTGCAACATGAATTCCAATTATGATTCAAGAAATGTCATTTAAGAAGAGCTAAAATTGTAGAAACACAATTTCCTGCAGTATATCAGATGGCATTTACTTATACTGTCTTGACAAAACATGGTAAGACTTAAATTTAGTCTTTATGCATTACTCTGTGGATCTGTAATGCTGCACAAACATGAAAATCCTTATCTAGTTCACTGACAAAGGAGTCTCTTTATTCATGTATTAATATCTATGATTTACATTTGTTTTGTTTAACCTACCTACAAGTTAACCAGAATTGTTGTAATGTGATATTAAAATCTCAGATTCTTTTTTTTATCTCAGAGCTGAAATTGCAGCAGAGTTCCAGCTTTGGTTCTGTGATACTACTCTCAGTCAGGATTTGTAAACGATTTTAGGGCTTGAGCACTTAAACTAGGTGACTCTTCAATGCAGTACTGGGGAACGGTTACCTTATCACAGGTACCATCTTTTGAATGAGATGTTCAACAAACACTTCAATGATCCTTTGAGGTGGATGCGAAACATCTTATGGTACTACTAAAGACTAGTAGTGTGAAATTCCCCTAGTTTCCTCACCAATATTTAGCCTTTAACAACATTACTAAAACAAACAGATTATCTGGTCATCAATATCATTCTTTGAGATCCTTACTACATGCAAATTAGTTACAGTCTTCCCTGCATGAGAAGAGAAATCTCATTTCAAAACCATTTTGAGAAATCTTGACATAAATGAAAAGTAAATAAATAAATACAAGTTTCTGTTAATACACACTGACGTAATCTTATATAAAGTCAAAATACAATTATTTGTCAATATACTGTACTCAATCATTGGCAGATAGATGAGAGGGAAAGACCAATGTAGCATTATTTGAAAAATGTTTTAGCTACCCTGAAGACCAGCCTGAAGGGTCAGATAGACGAGTTGGAAAAGAGAGGAGTGATCAAGCATGTCCCAATTTCTAGTAACTGGATTAGCAGCATGGTAGCAGTGAAACAACCCAGAAAGTTAACAGTATGCATCCATCCAAAGGATCTCAATAAATTTCTGAAGAGATCTCACTACCCCCTGAAAACCATCCAAGGAGTTTGCCACAATTCATAGCCAAAAGTCTTCACTACCGTGGATGTGAAGGAAGGTATTGTCATGTGAATCTGGATGTTAATAATATTGTCTCAACTACAATCTGCATCCCTTCAAGGAAGACAGATGGTTGCACATGCCATTTGGCATTTTCACAGTTCCAAAGAAATATCAATGTGGACAACATGAGAATGTTACTGACCTCCCTGAAGTGGAGGTTATGGTGGATGATCTACAAGTTTATGGATGTGGAGATATAGTGCAAGAAGCCATTACTGAACCTGATCAAAACCTGGTGTGATTATAAGACAGAGCTTGCTAAATGAACCTGAAGCTGAAAAAGAAAAGTTACAATTAAATATGCCCAAAGTCAAATACATAGGCCTATGCACGGACAGCAAAGATTCTTTGTCCACATCTCAGGAAGGTGAGAACTACAGCAGTGATGTGATGACTAATAACAGATGCAAAACCAATGCAATGATATGTCAGTTATTTGGCAAAATTGTTCCCCAATTGATCACTTTAGTGTAAACCAAATTGCAGCCAAGGATGGGCAGTGATATTAGGGCATAAAGCAGAAAGCTGCATTCTCTAAAGTCATGGAATTAGCGATGGCAGCACCACTGCTAAAATACTATGATGTAAATGATGAAATGAGACTGCACTGTGAAACAAGAGAGTTAGGACTTGGAGAAACCCTAAAAAAAAACTGCTTGCAATCATATCTAGGGCATTAACACATACCAAATGATATTATGCTCAGATTAAGAAAGAGTGCACGGTAATTACTTTGGTTTGTGAGCATTTTTATCAATACCTACTCGGAAGAGACAGCGTGAAAACTGAATCTGACCGTAAGTCACTTCAAAGCATTCTCTTCGAGCTGCTACCATCCACTTCAAAGCATTGGCAAAGAATGCCAATCTGATTATAGAACTGCCAGCTGGACATGACATTCAAACAAGGGATAGCAGATTAATACTGCAGACATGCTGTCAAGGGCAGTGTCCCAGTGCAGAAAGTATAGGATGTTATAACAGTCTGATTCAACATGTAACAGCAGCTCAACATGTTCTAGAAATCATCAACCTTAAAAATCAAGCTTCTTGCCTAGAATCAAGCAATTCACCCAACAAGATGTAACTCTACAAGAACTGCAAGAAATAATGCCCTGAAAGCATCAAGTTGCTATAAGAGCATAGTGGGCATGCAAAGATGAATTAATGGCATATTGTACAAAGGAAATAGATTCATTAATGCTAAGCAGTAGAGGAGAGAGATACTAAAGTACAAATTTTCAGGTTCTAAACTAACTGAGCCTAAAATATCATGGGTTGGATTTTCCCAAGAAGGGCAATCATACTCAAGATTGTCAACCCATTATATTTCTTACATTCAGAAACAGCTTCACATTTCTGGCAGGGGATTTTGAAGATCGCTCCTTCAGAAATGCAGACTGTATGTGACAGATCGTCCATAGTGCACCTCTTTATCAGGTGGTTGCAGCGCTCTGAAAGCTAGTGCTTCCAAATAAACCTGTTGGACAATAACTTGGTGTAGTGTGATTTTTAACTTTGTCCATCCCAGTTCAACAACAGCACCTCCACATCATCATCACTAGTGTTAGACAGCATGGTTTTGTGCAGGGAAGGCCACGCCTTACTAATTTAATAGAATTCTTTGAGGAACTAACCAAGTTAATTGAAGAGGGCTGTAGGTATCATATACATGGACTTCAGTAAGGCATTTGATAAAGTGTTGGAGAAAGTGAAATTTCATGGGGTCCAGGGTGTACCAGCTAGATGAATAGAGAACTGACTGGACAACAGGAGACAGAAAGTAGTTGTGAAAGGGAGTTTCTCAAAATGGAGAACTGTGACCAGTGGTGTTCCACAGGGATCTGTGCTGGGACCATTGTTATTTGTGATATACATCAATGATCTGGAGGAAGGTATAAGCAGACTGATTAGCAAGTTTGCAGATGACACTAAGATTGTTAGAGTAGCAGATAGTGAAAGGGACTGTTAGAGAATGCAGCAGAATATAGATAGATTGGAGAGTTCCTTAGCGAAATGGCAGATCCAGGCAAATGCAAGGTGATGCATTTTGGAAGATCCAATTCTAGAGTGAACTATATGGTAAATGGAAAAGCCCTGCGGAAAATTGATGTACAGAGCGATCTGGTTGTTCAGTTCCATTGTACCCTGAAGGTAGTAATGCTGTTTGATAAAGTGGTCAAGAAGGCATACGGCATGCTTTCCTTCATTGGACGGGGTATTGAGTACAAGAGTCACAGGTCATGTTACAGCTATATAGTACCTTGGTTCAGCCACACTTGGGATACTGAGTTCAGTTCTGGTTGCCACATTACCAGAAGGATGTGAATGCTTTCACCAAGACATTGCCTGGTATGGAGGGCACTAGCGATGAAGAGAGGTTAAGTAGATTAGAATTATTTTCATTAGAAAGATGGCAGTCAAGTAGAGACTTGATTGAGATCTTCAAAATCATGAGAGGTGTAGACAGAGTGGATATCAAGAAGTTTTTTTCCCAGAGTGGGCGACGCAATTACTAGGTGTCACAAGTTCAAGGTGAGGGGGGAAAGAGTTTAGATTAGATTATTTACGGTGTGGAAGCAGGCCCTTCGGCCCAACAAGTCCACACCGACCCAGACCCATTCCCCTACATTTGCCCCTAACACTACAGGTAATTTATCATGGCCACCTGACCTGCACATTTTTGGAGGGTGAGAGGAAACCGGAGAGAATGTGCAAACTCCACACGGTCAGTCACCTGAGGCAGGAGTTGAACCCAGGTCTCTGGCTCTGTGAGACAGCAGTACTAACCACTGTGCTACCATGAGGGGGATATGCATGGAAAATTCTTTACATAGAGGATGGTGGGTGCCTGGAACATGTTGCCAGCGCAGGTGGTAGAGGCAAGCACGATAGCTTCATTCATGATGTATCTGGACGGATACATGAATGGGCAGGGAGCAGAGGGATACAGATTCTTGGGAAACAGGTGACAGATTTCAATAGAGGCTCTGGATTAGCACAGGTTTGGAGGGCCGAAGGGCCTGTTCCTGTGCTGTAATTTTCTTTGTTCTTAGTTCTTATACTGTAAGGTAAATGTCCAGCAAACCAGACAACAGCCACTTTGACATTGAAACAAAGGCAAAAAACTGCTGTAAATCTTAAATGAAAACAGAAAGTGTTGGAGAGAAGAGCGGTATCAGACTCAAAACTTTAACTCTGTTTCTCTCTCCACACATGCTGCCAGACCTGCAGGATTTCACCAGAACTTCTTATTTTTATTTGAGCCACAGCCACAGTGACAGCTCTTGTGAATGGATAAGTGCATAAAGTATGTGTGAATTTAGTGTACCAGCGTTCTATATATGCAAATGTCAGGTGGGAAAGTGGACCAGATACATGATGGAGTGTTTCGGTTAAATTGTGGTGGACGAGGGGAATATTGTGTCCTGTGGTGGAAGGTTGTTTACTGGGATGAGGGGTGTTTAAGGTGGGAGAGGGAGACAGATATTAGGTACCTTGAAGAGATGGAGGTGTCACATCCTGGGCTGGAGAAGGATATAATGTCATTGAGGGAGTGGGCTGCTGGGTCCAGTGGCAAGTATTAGGGTGTCCTTGGCAGCAAGAGGGTTGTCAGGTCCCAGGCAAGCGGTGAGGTAGTGGTGTTGGATTCTGGGTGGGGGTGCAGGTGGAGGGGTCATGGAATTTGGGGAGATAATGTGTTGTCTTTTAATTTCACTTTCCCTGGTCCATTGGGTTTACTTTGGATATCAATAACCCAAGACAGTTCTAATAAAGAAAATTGGATATATTCCAAAGTATGCTCCAAAGGATACTGCAACAATCTCCCCTATAAAACACTCCCAGTACAAGTGAATCCATTTTCATGGATGTGTCTGAGGATCAGACCAAAACAGGTGAATTAGCCTGTTCTGTTCCAACTGCCAGCTGCTGATCAGACAACCTCCTGAGTTAGCTAACTATACTCTGAGGTATGTATACTTACACTTACCATGCAGACTGTCTTTGTACTCAAACGCCAACAGTATCCAGACTTCAGGAAATGATCAGTTTGACCACTGGTTAACATCACAAAAGTGTTATGTTTTCCTCAGCTGGTTTGATCAATTAATTCATGACAACTTGCTCTTGTCTCCCTGGAAAGACATTTGTCTCTTGGACTTAATTTTTAACCTCAGGCCAACTCATTCAGGTTTCTCATACAAATTATTTCTTTGCAGATTTTGAATCATCTAATCAAATAGTATCTGCACAGCACAATTCTGTGTTCAGATGTACCCTGTTAACAAATGCATTGTTCACCTTATAACATTTGATTCATTGTGTCTGTTTCAAAATAAGACTCCATCTTTTAGAGTTCCTGTGACAATTAGTCCATTCCTGCTGAGGTACAATACTTGATATAAACATACATGCATTCTGTCAGCAAAACACAGAATCTCATTAAAACCAACGGCCTTTCAAGTCATTTGCTTTATATATGTTTTTCCTTTTTCATTTCAATTAACCAGCAAATTTTGGTTTAACATCTTCAAATGGGGGAGAGGTTTAGATGGAGGTGTCGGGTACATTGGGTGGGAAGGTTAATAGTTACCTGGGTGTTAGACCAAGTTTTAAATTGCCTGTTTCCTGGGTAACTATAGTCTTAACTGCAGCTGAACTCTTCAAATTCTCCAATTAAAATGGATACTTTTGGTGGGTTCCAGGCCTAGAGAAATTGCCCAATGGAATCTTCAATTTCCATTACAGAATTCTGTCAGAGTCAGCTACTTCGGGAATTGCACAAAACCCACAATCCTCAACTCCACCTGCTCTGCAGCAAAGACATTCCAGCTATTGGAAAATTTGGGTCATGTCACGGCTCACATTTCCACCTTTAATCCCTGAAGTCAATTTCACAGGTGATAATACGGACCACATGTACACTCATACAATTATAAAATACATATCTTTAAACTTGAAAATCAAATTTATACTTTTGGTACACTACAAAATTAGTATTGAACATTGAGTAAGCATGATTATTATGCAAAATAAATACGTCACTCCAGTTAAACTAAAAAGAAACTTACTGGAAACTACAAGGAAATGGATTGGCACATGCACAATCTTCTATTAGTTCTAATCTGACAATCAGAGCAGACACAATACACAGAAATCCAATGTGAATTGTCTAGTGTGCCAATACATGTATTCAGCAGTCAAGAAATGACTTGGGTATAATTATCCAGCCTGTGAATAACTGGTATTTCATTGAATAAAGTGCTGCTATATGAATGCTGTAATTAAGTGCCTCAGTCATGGTATCCATTAATGAGTGTGAAAGTATTTCAAATATGCAGGTATAGGTATTGTATGAGGAAAAATATCTGCCGCCGCAACCCTACAATCAAGTGTCCATTGAGCGTCACCATCAGGGCTCGCATCTTTATAACAGCTAATAAAAATGATCAGAGATTTGTTCTGAACATTAGGAGCCATATTGCAAATAAGATGTCAACAGCTTCATGACAGCCAGTTTCTTCATGTTGTTAGATAAATATTCAATGTAGAACAGGCTTTCAGATTTTAGGAAAAGCTATAAATAGACATAATCAAAAATGTTATGGAAAAGAGTGTTTCCTGCTTCTTGACCAGTGCTGGCATCTGTGAAATACAACAGACCATGTGGTCAAATAGGTGGAGAAGATAATACAGACACAATTCAACTGAATCCTCAACACCAGTTAATTCAACATGTATGGAGTTGCAACAGGAAACTTGTGCTGAAGGATCTTCATTCAGACCTCTGTTGGCAGAGTGAACACTGCTTGAAGAAATGTATTTGTATTCTGCAGCTGGTATATTTTGTTTTGCTATTGTCATGTGACTTCTGATGCTGTTGCTTTGGAGATTGAGCCATGAAGGCTGAAGCTGTGGAAGTCTGCATGTGGAGCAATCCTGTGTGTGCTGGCAAATGAACAGCACCATCAATGACCCTGTGAGGGCAGAATATTAGACAGTAAAGATGGCACTGGTCACGTATTTAAAGGACTCTAGCTTCTTATGATGTAATGCAGCTGTGTCTAGCAGGAACCCTGGAGTCTGTGACAAACTATCAGATACCTGACACCAACCATCAACAACTGGATGCCAGCTGCTGGAGACGATCCTCATCTATCACTGAATGTCCTTCATCTGTCAGACAACACAACCGGTCCTCAGCCTCTCAGCGAGAAGCTTTCTGCCTGAGACTAAGGAACTATGCCAGCCTCAGACAAATAGTTGATATGCTTGGATAAGGCAAGAAGTCTTTTTGCTCAACAATGAGAGAAAGAGACCTTTCAAAAAATGAGACAAGGCAATTTGGAATTGGCAAAGAAAGTCAGCAGTTAAGTTAGTGTCTGGACAGTCTAAGCACAATGCCACAAGCAGGTCAAAGACTATAAGAGATCGGAACAGGAGTAGGCTGTTCAGCCCCTCAAGCCTGCTCTGCCATTCAATAGGATCATGACTCATTGACACTCCGCATATTTCCTCCCTTTCTTTCAAAGTTTGTGATTCTTCTACTGAACAAGAACCTATCCATCTCAGCCTTAAATATACACAAGGACCTTCTCCAATCAGCCAAACCTCAAACCTCTTTGCTGGACCAGCAACTGGGTAAGTGTGATGGTATGGATACTGGTAAGGCAGAGCCCATCATGTTGGTGCCAATAGTTGAAGTCTGTAGCATCTCCAAGCAAAGAAATAACTGAAGCTCAGTGAGAGGGATGGCCCTGCCATCTTGCACAAAGTAACTCGGTATGCCAATAGCCAAATACATTGTGGAAACCATGCAACATTATTAGGTGTTCTGTTTGTTCCAATGTGGTCAGTAATATAATTCTCCTGTCTTTTGACAAGAGAAAAGGGCTCAGATTACTTCGGAGAAAGCAGGGATCGATGATAGCATTCTGTTCATCATTATCCTGACTCCAATACAGCAGGAGATATTACAGTTGGAAGATACCAGGGTGGCCATTCCGTTGCAGGATCTGAGGCCAAAGGTCAATCAGATAAGGGTCAGTTACTTTAGAAACAGTGTGGGCAAAACACCAGGTGAACATGTGTTGTCAAATTAACAGGCATAACTTTGAACTGATGACAAGTATGTGGATTCATGTTTGGAGGTTTCAGTAAGTCTGATCATTCTGTATTCTTACTTAGATCAATCACAGGACTACAGACCTACCATCACCAGTCCACATCAGAGGAGAAGGAAGAGTCCTCAGATGGTACAATGTCCCATCTTTGTTCCACATGCTTCACCAGCTCAGACACTGTCACCTTTTTTAGCACATGCTTAGGAGTAGATTCAGGCTCACAACTTGGTTTGGGAATCACACACATATCTGACTAGTTGTCAGAGGCCAGTATGGAAGGACTGTGAAAGGCTAGGCCTTTGCTGAGCCTCAGTCTAATAAAGTGCCTCTGGAGACACCCATGAGATGTGTTGTGGACCAGAACAAACCCCTCAATGTGTCAGAGAGATAGTCTAGACACTACCATTTTCTTATTCCAGATGCAATTCAATTGGTCAAACTATCAGGCTTGAAGGAAAACACACTTTATTAATATACTATAAATTGTTAACTAAAGAAAAGTTTGTAATAACTCTATTGGAAAACTTAACAGAATGATATATTACTTAACTACTAAAAAGCAGCTGTTCCAGTATCATAACATCATATAAACATACCTTTGGTAAAGGCAAATTCAGTAACATAGATTATCTTACATGCAACTCTAGCTGGAAGAGAACCCCACCTTTTATTAATAAAGAGACAGAGAGAGATGTAGCAGCAAACACAACCCCAACAGTTACTGAAAATTAAACTAAAAATCCTGATTCTGTTGGAGCTTGACCCCATCCATTCAGGCTGCTTCTATTGTTCCAACCTTTAAAAACAAATCTCCAAGACTTCACAAACTGTTTACTTTACTGGCTTTGCATAGATAGTTTACACCTCTGCCTCAACCTTTCTTCATAAAAAAAGAACAAAATACACCTCTTAAAGTCATAGTATCATCACAGATGGCAAATGCCAGGCATGTAGCTTGAAATAATTCACAAGATACCCACACTCTGGTTTGGTTAGTGAAAATGTCCATTCAGGTCATGAAAGATTTGATTGTCTCACATTTGCAGGCATAACCTTGGGATGATTTGCAGTTCTCACTGAGATCCACTTCCAGCAGATTAGTCAGTGACTGCCTAGAGATATGTGCAGACCTGCATGTCATCATTTTGTTCATGCACTCAAAGAAGCACCAACAACAACTTATCAAGGCTTCTTCAACATTACATCCCCAAATCTCTGATACCAACCATCCAAATGGATGAGGACAGCAGGCTGTTGGGAACACCACTTCTAAGTTCCTTTCCAACTTCACAGATCATTCCTACTTGGAGATTTGCAACTATTCTTTCACTGTCACTGGGAAATCCTGGATCTACCTAATAACACAGAGAGAATATCTTCGACCAGGGACAGCAACAGCTTACCACCAACTCCGCTTTCAAGATGTTCTAAAGTGCTTTAAAGATAACGAGACACTTCCGATATGTAGTCACTGTTGCAATCTATAAAATATGGCATTCAATTTGTGCTCAAAAGTTAATGAAATGAATAAGATCAGAATATATATTTTAATGTATTGATGGAGAGATTAATATTAATCAGGATATGAAGAAAATTGCCCTAACTTTGCGTTCACTTTAAAGGGCAACCAGTGTTGTGATTTCTCCTATATTACTCAAAAAGTTAACGAGAACATGCTCAATTTGATGTTGTTCCAGTGAGACTAGACATAGAAACAGTAGAGAGAATATGATTCACTTGGCACCTCTGACAATGTAGAAATGCCTCAATACAGCACTAGTAGAATTTTAGCCTAAGCTATGTGATGATTGGGAACTAGGACACAGATTCAACAGTTCTCAGTAGCTCCCCTTATACATAGCATTACATCACATGTTCAGTTCAACAGCCTGATATCATGCCCCTTCTCTCATCCCCTTTTTTTTCAAAGTCCATTTCTACATCAATTAACTTCCCTTCAAATTCATCCATGCTCACAGTCTGAACTATTCCACATAATAGAAGAAATCCTCTCCTGAACTTATTAGTTAATTATTATATTTTAATTGCATCTTCACCCAAATTGTGAAAGCACATTACCCCAATATATAGAGTCCCTATATCTTGTCCAGGAACCCCAAGACCATGCCCCAATTGCTCCAGAAGTATGTAATGACATCTCTGAACAGGTTGATGAGAAAATGTCGAGACCACATGTCAGGTTTCACAAGCTAGGCATTGGAACATGCTGTGAACTAAATTACTATGTACAGCAAGTTTATGCTGTCAGATTTAATAAATTATACCAAATGTCTGCTTTACGTCCAGATTACAAGTAAGTCTCAGGTATCATTAAGCTGTACAACCTAACAGTATTGTCAGGAGAAAAGTAGTAAATGAATTGTTATAAAGTAAACTTAAATAATCTTTGAAGCTACACCACAGAAAAATTACAATCATGCAGATTCCAAACAAAGAAAGCACTGGCTGCTCCTTCTCTCCTCAGTTCCTTCAAAGTACCTACTTGCAACACGTAATGAGTGTGTATTAAAACCTTTGTCTAGATAAATTACACTATTGTTTTTTGGGCTGGGACCCATGAAATCTTGTTTCCATTGAGAGAAATATGCCACACCACATTTTTACCCCATTTTCTCACCCCACAATTTCCAAACACATCTTTACAGCAATGCTTCATTTGCATAAGATTGAAATTTTCAACTGCAATATTTAATTTTTCACTACTTATAGAATCAAATGAAAAATTGCTTCCAGGCATGTCTTACTCGTTTTAATGAGCCTAATCCATGCAGGCAGTACAACCCACATTAATTCTGCCATAAAATATGTATTATTTAACATGTAACTCCTAAAATGTAAAATAGATTTGTAAAGGTAATCTAACCATCTATGACAGTAGAGTTACAAAATACTGCTTTGGGACTCGCTTATTCCTGTAACTCATGTTTGAAAGTCCAAGTGAATCATATTCTCTCTACTGTTTCTATGTCTAGTCTCACTGAAACAACATCAAATTGAGCATGTTCTCGTTAACTTTTTGAGTAACATAGGAGCATTTGTTGAGCTATAACAAATATCTACAATCAGCATAATTTGAGTACAATTATCTCCTGATTCACAAATGAATACCGTTCCTAAACCAACAGTGTCTCAAGTTCCCAGCATTATGGTAGTTATCCAGTCACTTCAAACGGACATGACTAAGTCATCAGTATAACAATTCAATCTTTAACATTGGGCATGTAAGCAAAACAGAGAAATGCTCCAGATCAATGATGATCAGACAGCGGCAAGATTTCAAACAAGAATACCATATATACTTAGGTAAAAGTCAAAATCTTTCGACTTTTAAGGATACGTTTATAGGGTCAGGTATTACATGGATACGACATGTAAGGGGCTGAAATTCATGACACAGTCTAAATTACTGTATCATTAGCAGAATCTCAATTGATCTCTAATGAATAAACAATAAAAACATAACAAATTATGGTAATATGACTGTATTCCACATGCGCTACAGGGGAATTGAGCTCAGCTGAACTGCACATGAAGGGAGGTTATCACCTGACTCTGACCTGATGCATCTTAAACCTGTGAGCCAAATTAGTGTGAATTATACCTCAAAACGCATAATGGCATAAAAAATTCTATTCCTCATCATAACATTTATGCACAAGATAATACCTTGACTCACAAATGTTGATCTGTTATCAGTGAACTAAAGTCGATTTTTGTATGAGATATACTGAAAATTCCAGATATTTTTGGCCAACACTAGGGGGTCAACCTTTACATGAGATTGACATTTATCCAAGTATATACGGTAGTTCAGGCATGTCAGAGTTAAAATATTTTAGAATTAAAATTTTCAGGTAGATAATGAATAATTCACATCTACTTACCTCAAAGTAAAATCCTAAAATAACTTCAAAATCAATATGCAAGGAAACATTAGAAGTATCTTATTAATAGTGTTAATAAAATAATGACTGCTTTAAATACATTTAAAATGATATTGTTGCCATGGAAACGTATATCTTAAAATTTGCCATTTCTGTAAATGTTAAAACCTGCAATATTATTTGTTGGAGCAAGGCCTGGAAGCTGCAGCTTGATGAATGGAATTTCAAAGCACTATACATAAAAGCTGGTACACATATAGAATCATGTGTTATCTCTGCATTGTGCTGTGGTATAAAACATACATAAAAGGTAGCAAATAAATAAAATCTGAAATTATTTCCTCCTAAAAGCTCTTGGTGCTTGTTATTGAAATTATTTTGAAACACTTGCCGAACAAAAATCTATCAAAGATGAGGAGATAATATTAAGATAAAATCAGCCATGTGATGTGTTGTACAGTTCAGGGGTCTGAATGGCCTGCACCTGTTCAAGTCTGAATAACTTTAGTCAACATAAACTAAACTGTAAGAAATGTTTGTCCAGTCACTCACATGCACAGGTAAAATTTTAAGTAGGCTCACAGAACCGCAGTTTCCAAATTTTGATTTGGGTTTAGACTTGATTAGATGGCAGAAACTACAGTTGACCTCAGCATTCCTGAGCTATAGCTGCAAACTAAATGTAATATTTTGTTGTGCAAAACCTATTCATTTCAGGTGTGTGACACCTTCAGCTATTTTAATGGAGCCACATACACAGTGTTACATTAAAGGGCTGCACTTGGTGCTCAGATGGAACAAGAGCTCCTAGTTACCATGCAATTATGCAACTGAGAGGGAATATCATGTGCATGTTGAGTAACACTCAGCCTGAGGATGCTCATTCTCAACAATTCAACAAGGTGCTGACATACTCCATCAAGAATCACACATGAGCAATCGCCAGTTGACAGGTGAGGGAAGGCCACCTTGGCACAGAATTGCAACAAAGCAAGTTACCACTTGGTTTTGAAGGACAGGGTTGTGCACATGTGGTGGATGTGTAGATGACAGTGAGATAAGGATTGATAATCATTGCAACAAAAAAAAAGACAGCTGCAGTACAGTCTTTGCCCAGCAATAATAAAATGGGCCAAGCTAGTTGGTAACAAACCCAGTTAGTGACTCTAAAGTACTGAACATGAACAACAAGATCATTACTCCTCTCCTTTTGAAACTTTTCCCATTTTTATATGGTACATTCACTAAAACCAAAATTCAGGAATTGGGGTAAATCTGCTTGGATGGAGGGATATATATATAATTCCGTAACTACCTAATATTGATTAATTGTAACAGAGTTTCAAATTAGTATAAAAATTCATGGAAATACTGGTAGAACAAGAAAGAAATTTCTTAGGCAATATCTCGGAAAGTGTTTGCCTGCTGGTATAAATTTACTTGTGAGCACATTCTATTTTCAAACTTGTACGGAGCTAAATATATGTCATTTTTAAGATCATGTGTCTTCTTAAAAACTAGAAGGGCGACAAAGTAAAAATATAGCAATATGATATATGGGGCAATCTGGCTAGCACGTATTAATGAACAGTTTCTGAACTCTTCAATTGCTATGCTTATCACTCCAAAAAAGAAAATACATAACTAAGGGAAATAGTGAAATGGAAATAATCCTGTAATCATGTTGATGGATGAATGAATGTAAAGTGTGAGAAACGGAATTGCAGATTTTGGCCTGAATAGAGGCCATTCCCAGAACTCCACAACATTGTATGTTATCTCTGAGTTTGTTCTTGCAATAACGAAAGGCTTGATGTACAGTTTTATTTTTCACTGTAAACTACAGCTTTGTGCCCACAGTGGTTCAACCACAAAGTTTCTGATCCTTGCTGTGCAATTCTATGGAATGTGTCATGGAATGCTGCATGTGTCCAATAGTTTGTTTTTATTTCAGATCTCCAGTATCTGTAATATTCTGCTTTTATTCAATAGAGAAAAACTGACTCCTCATCCTGTCAAACTTTGTGCACATTAGACAGAATTATAGTCTCTTTTTTAACCTCCTTTAAAATCTATTGATGTTGTAATAACAGCAAAATGTACTTAGCTCGATTAGTGGAATGAGCTCGGAGATATTACTGCCACCTAGAAGTCAAAAGATCCTTGGTTTGAAGCCCACTGCAAACAGTGCCAGCAGTTAGAGATGAGAGCTACAGCTTAATTCTAGGCTGACACCTGCAGATTCCTTGAGGAACATTACAATTCAGCAAGATGCCTTCAGAATCATAATTGTACATGGTGTCAAAACAGGTTCCTCTTATCTAATTGTGGACTCCCTTGCTGCGACTTTGGTATCGTAGCATGGAGTAGACAAAAAGTAATTGCAATTTTCAACACACTACATTGTTCCCCTTCTTTGTAAATGACAGACAGCATGTTTCAGTTGCTTGTCTCCAAAAGTATAAATAATAAATTTAAGCATAACTTGAACATTCAACTTCAGCAATAACATTATTGCTTATTCTAAATTTTCTATTGATTTAACAATGCTTTCTGTCAAGCACAATGAAATGAAAAATCTGTTCAGTAGCTGAAAATAGTTTACTTTGTAAGTATGATGGACATTTTCTGTCACTGTATAGACGATCATCTAAAATAAGGTATACTCCCATTGAATTTATCTTCATCTAAGATGTCAACGTCTAAATCAAATTCAATGCTTACAAACCATGCATCAGTGCTCTGTCAAATGACACATTGCGATTGATCATTTGTGATCTATGCTTAGCATTGATCTTTGACACTTTTATATTGGTCATAACAAATAGTTAAATGTCACACAGTATTATTTGCTTTTCAACATGACTGCCACTTTTCCTGAGCACTTCATTACCTGGTTTTAATGGTGCAGCTCTGAATTTTATGTTTTGCTCTGTATTTACTTTCATTCAATCCTCTGTTCTCGAACAAATTCAAATACATACTTATCATTACCTTTGTAAGCTCTCTCAAAAATGTATGCATTAGGGATATGTGAAAATTATTGTGGCTGGACAAGAGGCCACCCTATAATTGTGAAGGAAGAGGTAGACCTCCTGCTTCCATAACTTTCTCACAGCTGTAATTGTACGTACCACTTTCCGCAAGATACACACGAATCTCCTGGCTTCTCCATTAGTGCTTGGTCAATGTGATGCTAATATCTTGAATCACATCCTTCCAGATTAATTATTTCAGAGCTGTCTTGCAAAGTTTCAATGCCTTGTTTGTTGCGGCTTTGATGCCAACTGGTTTCAACATAAATTTGGAGATGTGTTTCAGCTGAGTTAATTGAAATGTTGTGTGGTAACCTTTTCTTCTTGTTTAGAAGGACTGATTGGCAATAAGGGATGTTGTGAGAGAGAGTCTGCTGGGTGCGCTTGCCAGGCAATTATGTGGATCATGTGTTCTTGTAGCTTAAGTATCCAACGTTCTATTTAAGTGAACGGTTTGCATTGTGGATTGTTCAACAAGCTTTTATGGCATACAATCAGTTATAATTTCAAACATGCTTATGTACAAGAAGAAATTTTGCCATTGAATGCACTTCTCTGTCTGACAATAATGTTTCTCTCCAGGCATTAGTGGGTTGCTTGGCATCATGTTGATTGACTGATTACCTTCATCTTCTTTTTCACAAGAACTGTACCCGGGTTAACTGCGCTTGCATCTGAAACTATGACAGAAAATGCAGCATTTGTTTATGTGCCATTGAACGAGACTAAGTCTCAACATTCCTAAGAACTTCTCTTGGTTTGCGAGTGTTATAAGGAAAGATTGTCATATTTTTCAGATTGGAGGGAATTGGGCAATCCTGAAGCTTGTTGAGCATTCAATCTCCCATGGCGCTGAGAGATCTCTTAGTATTTATGAAAGCATCCACTTCCAAACAGTCAATGATCACCATTTAGGTTATGCCTAAATGAGAGGGCAGAAACATATTCAGAGTCATCTGCCTCCACACTGGCTACATTTAGGCATCCTCTTTGCCATGGTGCATGGACGTTTGGTGGTCTTAGGAAAAAAAAGTATGAATAAAGTGACTCAGTTTTCTGAAAGTGTTCCACTATTTTTCAGTAGCAGAACACTCAGTCAGTGTTGTTAAGCAGTGCTATAGTGAAACATTTTTTGGACAAGTTGCTTTGCTTATGAGAATTCAGTTGTTGCTTTGCAGATGGCTTCCTGGTTTATTTGTGGTGAACAATGTTTGCAGCATTTTTAACTTGGATTATGGTGGTTATTATTGGCAGCTTCAACATCAAAGGCTCTGAGCTCTGAAATCAATAAGAGTCTTGCTAACTCTATCATTTCTGACAGCTTTCTTCCTTTCTCCAGTCTTTTTTTGCACAGTCAACAAAAGAGACAACTTTTGCTTTTGTGTGCCTCAAAATGTTGCCAAACCAACCAAAGTCATATTTGAGTCCCAGCTTCCATAAACCATTAGTCTTTTGGCTCATTCACCTGCCTTAGCGTGTGGGGATACAATTGTTTCCTACATTGCATTTTTTTGTGGGGCATAAAATAGTTTGTTAGAATCATTTTTTCTTTTGTTGATTTGCAGTCATTTTCATTTTACACCGGGAAGTCTCAAAAATATCTTCCAAATCTTTAGCTGCAAAGTACAGAAGTAAAACCTTTTTCCTTTATTTACTTGTTATTGAAAAGCATTTTAAATACTTTAAAAACATCCTTGTTTGTTAAAATGCAAATACAGAGAATTCCACCAGTTCACATCAAAACATAAAAGTTTGGACATAATCAATCCATTTGATCAACAATGCAGTGGCATCACATGATCAAGGAAGAACTTCTCTGGTAATATCCAGGTTTTTTTTTCTCTACTTAGATGGCTATTTTTGTAAGGTTAGAGTGTATATGTATGCACTCCTCTGGCCTTCCTGTTAACAATCCAGTACTGAAGCACCTCTTGTGTCAAACAATCACCTACAATTGTATTATTACATGTATAAGGTAGAAAAAAAGACCTTCCACAAATTTCATTACCTGCGAGAAATGTTACCTCTCCTCTTTCTCACCATCTTCATCATTTGGTGATGTTCTTTTTCATTATTTATTCATGGAATGCTGACTTGGTTGATTGCACCAGCCTTTATAACTCATCCCTAGTTGCCGTTGGGAAGGCACTGCTGAGTTATTTTCTGAAACTGCGACAGTCAATTTGTTATAGGTACATGCACTCAGCTGCCCTGTTCATCTAGATGGTTTGGTAGTGGTTTGAAATGTGCTGCCTAAAGAGCTAGGCTAAATTCTGCATTGCATATTGTAGATGATACATATTGCTGCTACTGAGCATTGCTGGAGACTGTGAAAACTTATGGAAGTGATAACAAACACATGGACTGCTTTATCCTGGATGGTGTCAAGCTTCTTCAGTGTTCTTGGAGCTGCACTTATCCAGGCAAGCCAGAAGTATGCTACCATATTCCTGACTTGTGCCACATAAATTGTAGACAGGGACTGGGAAGTCTGGAGGTGAATATTCACTGCAGGATTCCTAATCTCTAAGCTGTTCCTGTAACCACAGTAGTTATGATTATTCCAGTTCCATTTCTGGTCAATGGTAACCCTGGGATTTGATCATATTATAATTGCTTATCAAAGGGCAATAGTTGAAAACTGTCTTGTTGGAAACAGTCACTACCTGGTAGTTGTACGGCATGAAGGTTACTTGCCACTTTCCTGCCAAAGCCTTTATATTACCCAGATCTTGCCGATTGGGAAGGGACTTCTTCAGAACCCAAAGAGTCATGAATACTACTAACATTGTGCAATCATTAGCGAGTATCTCCACTTCTGACTTTAGGGTGGGACAGAAATCATTGATGAAGTAGCTGAACATATTTGGATGTAAGACACTACCCTGAGGAACTCTTGCAGAGATTTTCTGGAGCTGAGATGACTGACCTTCATCAAACAATCGTTTTCCTTTGTTCTGAGTATGACTCTAAATGGTGCAGAGTTCTCCCATGATTCTCATTGACTCTAGTTTTGTTGGGGCTCCATGATGGCACACAGAGTCAAATATTATCATGTTATCAAGAGCAGTCACTCTCACCACTCTTGTGGGGCTCAGCTTTTCAGTCTATGTTTGGACCAAGCCTATAACAAAGTCAGGAGCTGAGTGATCCTTGTGGAAGCCACACTGAGTGTCAGTGAGCAAGTTATTGCTAAACAGGTGATACCAAATAGCACTATTGATGACACCTTCAATCACGTTATGGATGGTTGACAGTAGATTGATAGGATGGTAATTGACAGGTTGGATTTGTCCATTTTTCTGTATGTACAGGATGGACATGGGCTTTTCTCTACGTTATCAGATAGATGCCAGTGTTGCAGCTGTACTGGCACAGCTTAGCTCATGGCACAAGCCTTCCTTACTATTGACGGAGTGTTGTCAGGGCTGATAGGCTTAGCAGTATCGAATGACTTCAACCATTTACTGATATCACATGCAGTGAACCAACTTGGTTGAAAACTTGTATCTGTGACATTGAGGATATCAGGAGGCCTAGATGGAGCATACACTTGGTACTTCAGGCTGAAGATTACTGTAAATGCTTTAAACTTGTCTTTTGGAATTAACAGTAAGATTCAATAAAGGTATATTCAGATTTAGAGCTATTAGTACCACTACAACATGAATTCCTTTATTCTCCTTCAAGACTCCCTTTTCTCGTAGATGCGTATTGTAATGTGTACAAATGCACAGCACAATTTTTAATACAGCATCCAGCATAATGTGCATGTCTGGGAGGGAATGGTAGAGCTACCAATAACTTCTAACACCAATCATTATAACATAATCAATGTTGCAGGAGACTATAGAAACTTTACGCCATCAGCTAATCTAAAAATGGCTTCAGCAAAATTAGGAGTTTTCACATTGAAATCCCTATTAGAATTTTTAGTAGCCTGTAAACCCCCCATTATTTTACACCATTCTGAAAAGAAGAATACAAAGATATCAAAATACTTGATTACAGGATTAGAAACAGGAATTTCAATTTCTGAATGGATATTGAGAAAATATTTAAGAACAGAACAGAATAAATCATTCACATTATTGAATTTGCTTTACCATTTGTTAGCCTTGGAAGATCTTTGCCTTTAAGCCCAATTACTTGCTTTTTCTCTGTGTTCTTTAAATTCATTTCCACATAGCTACGTATTATGTTTTTACAAAATTCAGTTTACAATTAGTTCTTCCACCTGAAGCCAGAATTGTCATATTTAGAGTCATACAACTCAGAAACACATTTATCAAGTTCATCCATGCTGACCAAGTCTCCCAATCTAAACCAGTCCCATTTGCCTGCATTTGGCCTATATCTCTCTAAATATTTCCTATTTGTGTTCCCACCCAATTTTGTTTTTCAAATGTTGTAAGCCAATAAAGTAAACAACTTGTCAGGTACTTTAAAAAAAAATTAGAACAATAGAAGCAGCATGAATGGGTCACACAGAACAATGGTTTCAATTTCGTTTTCAATAGTTGTCGTGTTAGAGTTGGCTGTGGAAGCTATTATACATCTCTCTCAGGTCTAGCAAAATGCTTAAGTTCTCTGTTTTTGCCCACATTTGCTATTGGTGTTTTTTTCTGCTGGATTGGCAAAATATCACACGAGAAACAATCTATGTATCCAGCTAAAATATACCTGGAGTTGCTTTTGCCAAGAATGTGTTTGTTGGACATTATTATATTGGAACAGTTGCTGTTTGGTAGTTAAATGATTTCTTATTCTGTTAAGATTTACAACAGTGTTAAAGTTATGCCAATTCTTCCTTCTTCCATGTAGCTGGATGTAAGAATAAAGTGTGTTTTGCTTAAAGCTGAGTAGCATGAGCAATTGAATTACACTGGGATCACAGCACCCTACACTTGTCTTTAAATAAGATAAAAGTTAGGGTGTAGGCTATCTGCTTGATACATTTTAAGGGAGTTTGGTTTGATCCATAACATATCATATATGTAAATTTCAAAATACAGGTATACCATTGATTCACCTTAGAAAGTTTGGACAGTACTCAACATCTAAATCACTTCCAATTTTAGGTTAGTTAAAAAATTACAGTTTCAATCCAACTACTACTGTGATTAGCAGAAATCTGTGCCTCATATGGCAGCCTCATTCTGGTATTGTGCATTGTTGTTAGTGTGGGGACTGAAAATAAAATGTAATAGTTGTGCAGAACATGGTACTTTTCTCAGACTACAGTTGAAAAATATCATTAGGGCAGCGCTAGAGGATTCTTACTCTGCACATGAACACATTATATCTGACCTAGAGCTGGTTGATGCCCAGGGTGATTGCTCGATGTGGGAAGTTGCATTTCTTAATTGTCAGATCCTCACCGCATTGACCAGAAAAGCCAATTTTAAAAAGATTCGAACTTATTTTACACACTAGACCTCTGAGCTTTTCTACTTACAAGGATAGTATTATTTTATTTCGGAGACCCCATTGCCAAATCAGTCAATTGTAGTCTAGGTTGTTTTGAAAAGTGAGTGGAATCACAAAGAACAAAGAACAAAGGACAAAGAACAAAGAAAATTTACAGCCCAGGAATAGACCCTTCGGCCCTGCAAGCCTGAGCCAATCCAAATCTACTGTCTAAGCCTAAAGAGAAAATGCTGGAAAATTTCAACAGTTCTGGCAACATCTGTAAGGAGAGAAAAGAGCTGACGTTTCGAGTCTAACTGACCTTTTGTCAAAGCTGCTTTTATTTATAAATTTGTTTTTATCTACTGTCTAAGCCTGTCGTCCAATTCCTAAGCATCTGTATCCCTCTGCTGCCCACCTACAATTCAGGAAAACAATTTCTCCTGTGAATACAAAGCGATTCAATTGAAATAAAAGTCTTATGGCTAGAAAAGATCTTCTTACATTCTTTTATATTCAGTATATTTAATATATAATGCTTTAGAAAGGGACATTCTGAGTGAAAGTGGTAATGCAGCATACTCGCATACTAATAGAAGAGTTAAGTGTTGCTCGTGTCTATATCCCTCTTGTATCAAACTCTCAATGTCAGTAGGTTTACAGGGAGATGCGGTTAAAAATAACAAATATCTTACTTTGTGGAAGAACAAAAGGAGACATTTCAAGTATGCCATGTAATAAGAGTGACATGGCATCCACTTATACATAAAAAGTGCAAAGACGTTGTGTCTGACAGGAATGAAGCCAAGTCTAAGGAGATATGATAAAGCTGGAAGGAAGCAGGAAGAAAGCTATAGGGGACAATAAATAGGAAGAAAATAAAAAATAAATCAATCCAAAAATATGTATTTGCCAAAGAGAAGCTAGGCTATACTTAGCTGTGAAATATGGTAGGTATTTCCCAAGTTACTACCAGCCTAATAAGGGGATGAGTCATGTCAAGAATATATTCTGCTTTTACTCATCTTTAATGGTCTTTGATAGGCATTATAACATAACTCGACAGGGAATTAATCAGGAGCTGGATAGTTAAGTGAAGTGCACAGCAATCTCCACATCTGTCTCATAAAATTGAAGGCAGGAGCAGGTAACTGGGAAAACACTTCCATTCCTTACAATGGACTAGTTTTGATGTTAAAACTTGGAAACATTAATAAACATGGTTTATCATCACAAATGGTATCACTAAAAATTTTCAAAGCCTTAACTTGTATACTGCGATTCATTGCAATCTATGAAAGTACACAAACAAAATTATGCTGCAGGCTAAAAAAACAGTGTTTAAAAATGTGGCAATTTCCGTTCTCCTTAGGAAGCCAACTCATTTTCTAACAATTGCCAGTCTGATGTCCACACTCTGCAGGAGGCTTGCTCTTCTCTTAAAATCTGACTTTTGAAGCAATTTGCCTTCTCCCCTCACAACTCTCTTTCCACCTTTAAGAGCCAGCCTGTGCTGCACTACTAATTAAATTGTCTCAGTTCCTCAACCCTCCATGTGATTCACCACATACTGTGTTTCTATTTTCTAATTTTATATTTTGTCTAGATACTCTAGGGTTTGCTCTCTTCCCTGAACAGAGGTGTTGATTTTCCAGCTGGAATCCCTGCTGTAAAATTGTCTGCCATGTTTACAAGGCTGCCTCCTCTGCCAGCTTGCAACAGAATCCTTGGAGTATTTGACTATAAACAGGATTGTTTCCAGAAGGCTCATGACATTATTATTGCATCTTTAATTGCCAATCATCTATATGAAACATAATGTGCTGCAATAAAAGATTATTCATAACCTTTCCCTCTTAATTCCACCAAATGCACAAGTCTATGTACACTAGATAGAAAATGCAACAGCCAGCTGACAATTTCACCTACATCTGGCATTTCTCTATGCCCATCATATTACTGAAGTCAATACTCAACAGCAAACAAGGTCGGTATGTTAGCATTTATGTTGTTCAGTGATACAAAAATCAACTTTTATATCATTTTGCACTAGGATCATTTAAAAAGCAAGGTTCTACATCAATAGCTCAGTTAGGTTATGTAGTGTGATAAGCAAATGTGTTTTCAGCTCAACATGGATGGAAATGAAAAATGCAGTATTGCTGATTTAGAAATATCAGTGAACCAGCTAGAGGAACCTACCCCAGAACTGTCATTATTATGATACTGAATCTTATCCGACAGGCTAGAGTACATTCTTTATGGGCAGCTAAGGTGAATCTTCTGTGAATGATAATAGGTAATAGACCGCAAACAGAACAGGGACAAATATATATTTTGGTCATGGTAAACTGTACACAGTGTCGATGCTACCATGTAGCTGGGGTCATTTTAATATAGAAACACCAGGATTGCATTTCTTATCCTTTCATATTTTGAATCTGGATTCCTGACAATTATGGGAAATGGGTTGTTGAAATTTTCTGGTTGGCAGTTCAACTAAATTGGAATTAAAAACCACACAGAAAAGCATACAAAAAAACCCTACAATGACCTAACAACATACTGTGACTTTTATTCCTGGCATTTGTGATAAAGGGTGGAGATAAAGACATTTCTAGTATACTGCTGTTAACTGTAAGTCTGTTAGTTAAAATGCTGTTATTACTGATTGACAGTCTAGTTCTGTGTACCTTTTACTGTTGCAAAGGCACCAGCATGACTAATCAGCTCCTTAAAAATATTTATTTCATTTTGCAATTCCTGCAGCTAAGCAATCTAGTACAAACGACTAGCCACAAAGTAGATACAAATGGATTTGGCTCACACAGTTGGAATGTACTCAAAGGACACAGTTCTTCAAATTTCCAAGTCCCAAATTATTTTTTAAAAATAAGGCATTTCAGCAGGGATGAAATTGGTCAAAGACCTTGGACTACACAGGAGAAGAACAGAAGCTGCCAGCTTACTGATCCTTATCACTATTCAGTAGTCTTTGTTTGAGATAAGTGCACATGAAACCTGGATAGAGTTCAGTTAGTAGACTCTGTTAGAACTGTCTTTCATTAGGCATTAACGCATCTTATATAAGACCACTGGCCAGTTAAATGAGGCTCTGGATTGGTGGTGCTGGAAGAGCACAGCAGTTCAGGCAGCATCCAAGGAGCAGCAAAATCGACGTTTCGGGCAAAAGCCCTAACCCTTCCCGTTTTTACCTAGTTAAGTGAGGCACTGAGCCTCTATGAATTAGTGCTTTCAGTACAATCAAAAATATCGTAGCACAATGAATCATCCTCTTTTAATGAATTAGCGATTCATTATTTTTTCTTTCTCAGAATTTCACCTGCTGATCTATTCGTCAAATCTGGTTAGAAAGCCTCCGCAGAAAGTGACACATGCTTTTGGCAGGTTTGTTACCTCAACTGCTGGTAGGTAACAATCTCATATTTCCTACACAGCCACACTGAAACAGTATTTTGGCTGCATCTCTCGCAAAAAAACAATGACAGTGGCGTAGGAACAATTCTAAGGTCATTCCCATTCAAATTATCCTAGACCTGGATTCAATTCAGAATTTGAACTCCTTAAAACTTAAATGTAGAGATAATTTGGCTTGGTTCAGCTTATATAAGCATTCTTATACATAGGGTAATGTAGTCTGAGCTATTGATGACTGCACAATTATATATGGACGGGAATAGTCTTTTGCTCCCTTAATACACTGCCTATCATTTGAATAAAACAAAGTCTATCTCTGGTCTGTCTAACACAAACATTTACTGGTTATTGATCTCACTCAGAATTCATACTACAATTTCATCTTAAGGCACTGCTGAGTTTTCCTTATTCTTTGACTAACACAATACTTACATTGCAAAATGTATTTGATTGCTTTCATAATTGAATTAGTAAAAAGATTCACTATTTTGTAAGATGAAAATACAATTATGAGTTTCATCATAAAATAAGGAGTTAATAAGAACAGAAAAGATTCTCATGTCTCAATGGTGAAAGGCAATGTCTGCTCTTGGCTTGACTCATATGGATAGTAGATATCTTGCATTCGGTCCCTGACTTGTGCTGAAAGGGTTTGCCAACCAAAAAGATAGGAAAGGAAAACTTAAATACGAATAATTTAACATCAATATGTTTAGGTTAAGAAAGAAAAACATATTCAGTCATTTTAATTCTTCTTAGGGCAATTGTCTGCTCCTGCTTGACAATGACTGGATGTTAAAATGTCCCAATAAAGTAATTTGTGCTGTGACCACAGCTAGGAACTGTGCCTTATTGCGAAATACTGAGGAGAATCAGTTACCTTCTTCATTGGCACCTTGTTCAAAAATAGCCACAGCAGCGACCAGACAGGGAGTTCTTAGTCAGGGTCTGGTGTCGAGGGAAATGGATATGGGGATGAAGTCAGGAACTGCTGGCAGTGCCAAATTTAAATCAAATTAGAAACATAAACAAGTCCTAAAAATTCTCAGAAATGTTGCCCAGGTTTTCTGTACTACCTTTAACTCCAGCGTATCAAACAAAGATGATGATCAACAGTTAATCATGAATCACAAAATCTCTCACAGTGTGGAAGGAGGCCAATCAGCCCATTGAGTCCACACTGATGCTCCAAAAAATGTCCCACCCTATCCTTGTAACCCTGCATTTACCATGGCTAAACTATTTTTCCTGCTCATCCCTGGACATGATGGACAATTTACCATGGCTAATCCGTCTAGCCTGCACATCTTTAGACTCCACACAGTCACCCAAAGGTATAATCAAGCCAAGCAGTTAGCACTGTGAGGCAGCAGTGCTAACTGCTAAGCCACAATGACACTTATAATCTTCATGCAATACTTATAAACTTCTAAAGGTCTTGACTCAGGAATTGCTGTCTTACATTTGAAACCTGCCAATGTCACTCAACTAGTTAAGCAGGCTAAGAGAGTTAAACTTGTAAATTAAGATCCTTAGTCAAAAGCAGGTTGTAGGGAAATTACTGGAATCTGTTAATAATGTTGATTGCTGAACTTTTGAACAAATTTGCCTGATTAGAATGGATCAGCAGGTATTCATATCAGTCTGTTTAACTAACTTAATTTAATTATTTAAGAGATACATAAAGTGTTTATTTATGGATGTAGATTCATTCTCTGAGCTGGAAGGTTCATTTTCAGATGTTTTGTCACCATACTAGGTAATACCTTCAGTGCACCTCTGGACAAAGTACTGCTGAAAATTCCTGCTTTCTATTTATATAGTTGGGTTGCTTTGGGTTGGTGATGTCATTTCCTGTGATGTCATGTCATATGGTGATGTCATTTCCTGTTATTTTTCTCAGGAGATGCTAAATGGGGCCCAAGTCAATGTGTTTGTTGATAAAGTTCTAATTGTAATGCCATGCTTCTAGGAATTCTCATGTGTCTCCCTGTTTGGCTTGTCCCAGTTGAAGTGGTGTCCTTCCTTATCTTTATGTAAGAATACTAGTAAGAGAAGGTCATATTGTTTTGTGGCTAATTGATGTTCATGTAGCCCGATGGCTAGTTTTCTGCCTGTTTGTCCAATGTAGTGTTTGTTACAGTTCTTGTAGTATTTTGTAAATGACATTAGCTTTGCTTGTTGTCTGTATAGGGTCTTTCAAGTTTATTAACTGCCGTTTTATTGTTTTGGTGGGTTTGTGGGCTACCATGATGCCAAAGGGTCTGAGTTGTCTGGCAGTCATTTCCGAGGTGCCTTTGATGTAGGGGAGAGTGGTTTGGGTTTCTGGACGCGTTTTGACTACGTGTTTGGGTTTCTTGCTGAGAAATAAGCGGACTGTGTTCATTGGATACCCATTCTTTTTTTAATACACTGTATAGGTGATTTTCCTCTGCTCTGCGTAGTTCCTCTGTGCTGCAGTGTGTGGTGGCTTGTTGAAATAATGTTTTAATGCAGCTTCATTTGTGGATGTTGGGATGATTGCTTCTATAGTTCAGTATTTGGTCTGTATGTGATGTTTTCCTGTAGACGCTGGTTTGAAGTTCCCCATTGGCTGTTCGCTCTACTGTGACATCTAGGAATGACAGTTTGTTGTTGTTTTCCTCCTCTTTAGTGAATTTTATGCCAATAAGGGTATTATTGATGGTCTTGAATGTTTCATCTAATTTGTTTCATTTAGTGATGACAAAGGTGTCATCCACCTAGCGGTCCCAAAGTTTGGGTTGGATGGTTGGCAGAGCTGTTTGTTCAAGTCTTTGCATTACTGTCTCTGCTAAGAACCCTGATATCGGAGATCCCATGGGTGTTCCATTGGTGTGTCTGTCGGTTTTGTTGTTGAAGGTGAAGTGGGTGGTAAAGCATAGGACCACTAGCTTGATGACGCTGTCTTTGCTGATGAAGTTGATGGTATCTGGTGTATGTGTCTTTGGGTCTTCTAATAGTGTAGTCGTGTTTCCTTGGCCAGGTTGATGTTGATTGATGTGAACACGGCTGTTACATCAACGGAGACATTATTTCATCCTCTTCTATCTTAGTGTCTTTGATGGTCCTCAGGAATTCTTGGGAGTGGCATGAATCTCCTACTAAGTGTTTTAGTCTTTGGTGTAGCTCCTTGGCCAATATGTAAGTTGGTGTTCCAGGTAGTGAAATTATGGGCCTGAGGGGGGCTTCTGGTTTGTGAATTTTGGGTAATCCATAGAAGCGTGGTGTATTGGACCCGTCTGGTTTCATTTTTTGGAAGTCGGTCATTTATTTATCCAGATTTCTGGAGTTTGTTGAGTAGGGCTGTGACTCGGTTCTCTAGTTATGGGGTCAGGTCCAACGCCACTTGTTGGTAAGTATTGGTATCTGCAAGTAATGCATTTGCAGAAAGCAGGAAACATCAACAGTGTTTCATCTGGAGGCTCACTGAAGATATCACCTAGTATGGTGATAAAACTTCTGAAAATGAACCTTCCAGTTTTGCAAGCAAACCTACATCTAGAACCTCAACCTAAGCTACAAATTTCTTCTCAAAACTCGCTAGTGTCTATTTATACAGAGTTTCAAAGGCATTCCAGAAATTCCACATAATAGACAACTAAAAAAATGAAGCACATGGAATTGGAGACAACTAAACAGTTTAGATAGGATATTAGAATATAAGACAAAAAATAAGGATTATGTATATGCAGTCAAATTCAGAGGACATGACCAATTAGGTGCCCCAGGGATAAATAGTTCACCTTTGCACTAAATTTCTAAATGATTTGCATGAGGTAAGGTTGTGGAGCTAGAGTCATACAGCACAGAAACAGCCCCTTCGGTTCAACTAATTCATATCAAAATTAAACAAGTTCCATCTGCTTCTCCTGGCCCATATTCCTCTAAACATTTCCTATTCACGTTGTTACCTAAGCGTCTTTTAAACATTGTAACTGTGCCCGCATCCACCACTTCTGTAGGAAGTTCATTTTTCTGATTTTTTTTTTAGTAGATCAATTAAAAGACATATTGGAACGTTTCTTTTAAATCAGCTCATTTCTTGAAAACAAGTTCTTGAAAATAGTTCCAGATAATTGCTCCTTGCTTGAACTCACTTAACAGAAAACACCTGACTGTTTTATAGTTGGATTTTATTGTAATGCTGTTTTAACAGGTTTGCAGGCATGGAGTATTTTTTGTGTTTTCAGCTGAGGATATCCCACTATAAAACAAGCTACTCAGCATGTCTCCTGCATCAGAAGCACCTTTGTGATGTATCATTGTGAATCCTGATTTTCTTCTGGGTAAGTTACTGAAAGATCTTCTTGATATTGTAATTCTTGAGAAAGACTTGCTTGCGAAGGCTCAAAGACAGTCATTCCTGATTCACAATTGGAACATCTGTGTGTGTGTTTGTGATTTGGGTTAGCTTGAGGAAGAAGTTGATGGCAAGCCTACTTCCATTCAGTCCCACATTAACTTTCTGGATAATGGCCCTTCAATTAATATGAAGCAGGGCTTTTGTCTATCTCGAAGTGATCAAACTGTTTCATAAATTTTCTAGGTAATTAATAACCAGAAGTTCTGTAAACCAGTGCAGCACCAGCAGGAGCAGGGATCATTCCTGGTTCTGCAGGAAGCCATGGTGATGGCACGCAGGGTGCGCACACACACACACACACACACACTTTTAACTGCAACTTTTTGACAGGTTCTACCTTTGCCCTGTACAGGACAATGTTGGAGAGATTATCTGGGGAAGGGGGGGGTTTAGGTTACACCCCAGTGTAGAACTCCAGGGAAAGTGTCGGGGTAAAGAGAGAAGGCAGGAGGTCAGTTATTTGGAGACAGTGTCTGGACTGTCCAGGAGTGTTCTTGGCAGCATTTCAGTGAACCGAGTTTGTTTTCAATCATTGTACCTGTAAACAAAAGGCATGATTAGGGTTGAAACAGCTCCTTTGTAATGTTTCTATTGGGACCTCAAGATCTCCTTCGGATAATCTGATATTGGGATAATCAAGGTTCCTCTGTAAAGCCAATTTTGTCAAGTAGGAGAAGCCAGGAATTTCTTCTCAGAGGGTTGAGTGTCTTTGAAACTGCTTGCAAGAGAGACTGGGGGTGGGTGCAGAATCCTTGTTTAAGGTATATTTAAGATCTAGATAGATTCTTGATCAGTCGGAAAATCAAAGATTACGGGAAAACCACAGGAAAGTAGATGTGAAGAATGTTGAATCAGCCATTGAATGGCACAGCAGGCTCGAGCCCAAACAGCCTACTCCTAATCGCACTCCTACTCCCAATTTTTATAGTCTTTTCAACCTCTTCACAGTCAGAGCTATAGATATCCAAGTATATAAATTATTAAAAGCTTGTGAACAAAAATAGTTTTAAAAAGACTAATGGAGTGTTGGCTTTTATGACCATCTTACGATACAGTAGTAAGTAAAATTATGTTATTGGACTATTAATCCAGAGACATGTTTTAATTCGACAATGATAGCTTGGGGAATTTAAATTCCATGCAGTAAATTAAATAATTGTAGAATAAAAACACTTTTCAGCAATGATGACCATTAAACTACCAAAGAGTCATAAAAGTCCATCTGGTTTAGTAATGTGTTTTAGAGTAGGAAACCTGTCATCCTTACTTTATCTGGTCGATTTGTCTGCAAACCCACAGGAAAGTTGAGGCTTCTTAACTTTCCTCTGCAGCAGTTCAAAATGTTGGCTCACCATCTTATGTACAGTGGTTTTAACACCATAAAACGTCCCAGCCACTCTACAAGAGGGTTACAAGCAATGTCTAGCATGAAACTGTAATAGTTTTTTTTAAAAATGGTAAATATTCAAAAGCTTGGTCAACGAGTTGATGTTAAGGGCCAGTTTAAAAGATGAATGTGGGATGGAGAGGTCAGTGGTGAACATTCAAAACTGAAGGCACTGCGATTAAAATTGGGATGTTTAAAACACTGTAATACAATAGTACATATACCCCGGAGGGATGTGGACAGATTACAGAGTGATGGAGAGGCAAGGCCATGGATAACCTGGTGATTTCTGACCTTGCCCACCCCAGTTCAAAACTGACACCTCCACATCATGGCTATCATCGACACCACAAATTGCCAGTTTAAAGTGGAGAGGATCTCCAAGAAGGTCATGCATATCAACACTGACATCAAGTTTCTGCAGAGATGCACGAAAGCAGAGAGGATCCCAAAAGGATTACAGATCACGAACCCACTCAAGTCGACCTGCAACATAGACTGCACTGAGAGACTCTTCTGCCGCACCACTCGCACACTCCTCAATCGACCACAACACCCCACAACCCTGCCATGGCAACCTCTGCAAGATATGTCAGATCATCAACATGGATACTACAATCACATGTGGGAACACCATCCACCATGTACACGGCAGATACTCATGTGACTCAGCCAATGTTGTCTATCTCATGCGCGGCAGACAAGGATGCCCTGAGGAATAGTATACTGGCAAGACCAAGCAGATGCTTTGACAACAGATGAATGGAGACCCTGCAACAATCACCAGACACCAGTGTTCCCTCCCAGTCAGGGAACACTTCAATGGTCAAGGACATTCAGCAACCAATCATCAGGTAAGTGTCCTCCAAGATGATTATTGAGATACACAACAATGCAGAATCGCCGAGCAGAAACTGATAGCCAAGTTCTGTACCCATGAAGGTGGCCTTAACCATGATCTTGGGTTCATGTTGTGCTACATGTGACACCACCACACTTCTGTATCTGTAAAATCTTTCTGACAGGTCCAGTTTTAACACCATCACCTTGATAAATTGTTATGATCTCTCTACCCTAATTACCTTAACTTATTATTTTGGTTAGACCCTCAATATTCGACTATCATGTTATTCCAGCCATTTGTTTGTCTCCAACACCACCTTATTTCAATTTTTTTGGAATTATCTCTCTGCATCAATTATTTGGATTACAGGTCATCCCCTTCACTTACTATTCAGCTGTTGACACTTTACTCACACCGTCTGACACATTGATCACCTGCAGAGACTTATTATTCAGCCTAATGACACACCACTCACAACATTTGTATGATCTTTTGATCTCTCTGTTTGTAAATTCTGTGCCTGTATGCTTTTCTTCACTTCACCTAATGAAGGGGCAGTGCTCCGAAAGCTTGTGATTTCAAATAAACCTGTTGGACTATAACCTGTTGTCATGTGACTTCTGATCATGGACCTTTAGGTAAACTTGAAGGTTTTAAATCAAGGTTTTGCTTCACAACATACCAAAAAGTCAGCAATCACAGGAGTGATGCATGGATAGGACTCAGCACAAGGAAGGACATAGGCTGCAGTATTTTGGATGATCTATGGTTAGCAAAAAATATCAGGCGAGAAGCACGCACAAGGACTTTCAAAATAGTCATGTCTGAAGGTAACAAAGACATGAATGAGATTTGAAGCAAATATGCTAAGTCCAGCAGCATTATCGAGGTGGAAATAAGCAGTCTTGGTTGTGGCATTACTTTATAGTAGGAACCTTGTAGGAACTCAATATTGTCAACCAATCTGGTTCAGATTCACACAGTTACCAGGGAAATGGTGGAGTTGGTAGCTATGAAACAGCATTTGTAGCAGGGACCAAAAACAAAAGATTCTATCTTCCCAGCATTTAATCGGAGGAGATTTTTTTGCTCATTCAGTACTGGATGTTGGATAAGCAGGCTGAAAATTTAGAAACAGTAGTGGATATGTGAAAGTAGAGTGTCATTCAGGGTATATTTGAAACCTGAAGCTGTGATGCAAGGTTTGTCACCAAGAAGGTAACTTCAGAAATAGGAGGTGTGAAGATAAATCAAATGCAAGTAAGACTTAGCAATAAACAGCTTGTATTGGCAATGGCTACATTCATTAGTATTTTTAAAAATATTGTACTAAGCTTATTTAAACCCCATTTACAGTACTGTCTTCAGTGTATACATCACACCTCATGATGAATATAATCAGCACTGGATGGTTACAGTGCATATTTGCCAGTTTCATTATAGTCTAAAAGGATTAAGTCCCATGAATAGCTTACATTGAATACATCCATATGCTCTGGAATTTACAAGACTGAGAAATTAAGTTGTTCCAAATGGTCAAAGGAGATGATTAAGTAAATAGGAAGAAATTGTTTGCACTGGTGAACAAGACAGCATTACTACAAGACTAAGGCAGTTCATGGATGGTGTTAGAAAGCACTTTTACCACACAGGCTAATGAAAATGAGAAACTCTATCCCCTAAATGTTGTTAAAGTTTAGAGCAATTTTGACATTGAGATTCATGGCTTTTGTTAGCCATGGCATGTTAGGATTACAGAACCAAGACAGGTACCCAGAGATAAGTAGCGCATCAATCAGTGGATTGGAGGAGCTGGTTCAGAAAATTGAATATCTTATTCCTATGGCTTTTATAACCTATTAATAATTATCCCTTTTTATCTGATCATCTCTGATTGTATTATTGAACAATGCATTGTAAACATCATCACACAATACATGCTTGTGCTAAATAAGAAATGCTAGATTACTTCTGTTATTGGGTATCCAAAAGGAGTGTAGGTTGGTCACAAATGTACAAGTCTGTATTGTAGCCAAAAGCCTCTAATCTAGCTCCCATTGAGAAACATGTTTTGTTGGATAATTGAGATCTCCACTATTGTCAGAATAGCTTTTGACATGGAAGCAAGCAATAAGAGATTGATTTGCAAACACGGGAGGGAATTCATCCTGTTGAACTGTTCATGTGATGGACTCAGCTTGTATTAGTTTGTAAAGTTCCTCCTAATTTTTCACTGAAATAAATCATTCTAATATTAAATGTAGGCACAGTTAACTGTCAATTACCTAATTTGGCTTTTCCCTTGACAAGTTGGCATATCCACTATGCCAAAGGTACCTCTCAAGAAATGGTTGTCTTTTTTAGAACTGAGACAGCTCACCATATTTTAAGTATAGATAGTTGTGCCTCACAGCACACATGTTAATGTCTCACATTAATGTGCAGGTACACAAGAAACCAGTTTTTTTTTTATCATGCCATCAATAAGTAAGTGAATGGATTTGGTTCATAGCAATTAAAATCTTGATATATATTTATTGTTTTAGTTTATTTTTGTGGATATTAAATGTAGACTCTGCTTACTTTCATTCACCTTACCTGACTCTTTGACAAGTTAACACAGTTACACTGTATAACATGACAAAAGCAGTTTTCAAGAATTGGTTGTTAAATGCCCTTCCTACACCTTGCTCCCTTCTCTACGTTTTTTCCCTCTATCAGGTTTTTGATCATCTGTTCTGGTCAATTATGTGATGCAGTGTCAAAATCTCCTAATATCAGAACATTTAGTCATAATGTACATTTTCAGTAGAAATATTCAAAGGTCTATTCTATAAATTTATGCTGCATGTAATTATAAACAAAGTCACAGATCACATGCTCTTTTGATCAATGATTTATTTTGTTGAAACTAGATGATCAAATCAAGTTTTCATTGTACTTTCATCTTTCTATATTGATGGGCTTCAGAGCCTTAAGTTTCTGTTTAGAAACATCCACAAAAGCAACTTTTATGTCATTTTGTTCTGCCGAGTGAAAAATAAAGAAAGGAAATACAAATTCAGGATGAAAACACAGAGGGAAGCCATGTGTACTCATGATTTACTGATGGTAGATGCTGCATAAGAGCCTGGGATTTATGAGATTATTGATGATGAACTACCAGGGTTTGCCATCGTGAAGGGCTGAATCTGATCACATTTTGGCTGTGTCAATTTTGAAGAGTTTCACTGAGAATTGTGAAGCCCAGACAGGTTTCTTGCCATTCTGTCTCAAATTCATTAATTGCTTATGCTGCTCAGATGGTGAAGATTCCAAGCAATGCTAACCTAATTCTACAGCTGGAAGAATTCTCAACTGCCAGAATATCCTGGAATGGACAAACATCACTGGTGTTGCCACTAAATGTGAAAGACTTTTGTGCACCTGGACACAGACTGTCAGTCTGGAGTTACGTTGCAAGGTGACTAATATATAACGTAGACATGACCAGGAAGGGAAAATTGGTGCCTTGTTTTGTGGACTGGAACCTGGAGGTGCTGGTTCATGGGGAGATGCAGGGGATGGCCATCCCTTTGTGAAAGGAACACCACCAGGTTCTGTCAGCCTGGCTGGAGTTGCCACCTAGGTCAATTTAGTTTCAGCCATATGGAAGAATGCTCAGCAATATAAGAAAGTCAATGACCTTTTCCACTCCACACGACTAAGAGTCCCTATCTTCTCTCTGCCATCTCATTATCACACTTTCTCTTACAACATATTGCCTCCTGTCAAAGCCCAGCTCTCACTATCAACTGCAACAAGGTCCATCACTTGTTCACACCAACACCTGACATCACCAACCCTGCATGCCGTCAGCATTGACTAATCACCATCACAAGATAACTCACCATCATTTCCCACCTGTAGCAACGTTAACTGCTGTGCCACTCATTTTATTCTCACTCGATTTCTCCCTTTCCCTCGTTTGAGGAGCAAACAGGCCACATTAGGACAGAATGAACCAAACCAGATTACAGGTTGTGTCTCATTTCACTCCTCGCTCCTTACAAGAATAGGATTCTGATCCTGAATGGCCCAAGTGGCTGACTGACTGAGTCCCAGCCTTTGCACTGGTATTTGAGCTACACCTTGACTTACTGAGTCAGGTCCCTGACCGAATGGTGATTGGTTGACATGACAGAAGACAGTTGGCAAACATGACAATGTTCTGGGCTTTGTGTCTGGGCTAAGCAGCAAGATAAGGCAGGAGTAATGTGATTGGTAGCTCTGGCTGAAGGGTCAGAATACAAAAGGCAAGGCAGGGATACAGTGAGCATTTAGATGGGCTCATAGTGAGGGAGCACTAAGAAAATAAGTGAACAACCTTGACATACAGTCTGGTCTGAAGTGAGAGCTGGGTAACTGTCCCTCATCCAGTGCCCTTTCACAGCATTGCAATGCTAAGTGCAGCATTAAACTGCAGAAATATCTTGTAAGTAGATTGGAGAGTTGAGGTATATGGAATTAAGAGGTTGGCAGATGTTGGATGCCAGCTTTTTGGAAAGGTAAACAAGCAGTTGGTGACCCAGAGCATGCCCTGAAACATTGTTGTTGGGTGTCCAAGTTGGCAGCCCAGGGGAGGAATCAACAAGCTGAAGTTGACATGAACCTATGCAGACATTCCTGTCAGAAATTGTCGACATTTAGCTTCCCCACTGCAGGTGGTAGGATATGAAGCTGCATGTAGTGAAGCAAAGTTCGATACTAATGAGCCAGTTAACAAGCAATAATCACTGTTAATAGGTATCTCACTGTGCAGGGCAAACCTTGTCCCAATGCCTGGAAATTAGCTGGAAAATGCTAGTTTCTCCCAACATCAAGAAAGATCTCTCTGGATTTCCCACGCATTTCTCCAAGCATTCTCACCATAGCCCGCATCACTCAGACTCCTATAAAGCTTCATGTTATATCTCTGAATCAAACTGCAACTTTAGGATTTAGCACAAGCATAGATTAACATGGAAGTTATAAGCTGGAATTCACTGTTCAAACACAGGGAGCACTGTAAACCCGAGCTCTGCCAGTCTTGAATTAGAATCTGTGAAATAAATTGAGCTGGTGAGAACTTCCCCTTTTCTGTTTTCACATTGTTGTTGGAGGGCCCATATAAAGCCATTATCAATGAAGTCTAATTAGATTTTTAACTAATGTTGAATACCTAGTATGGCACTAAAAAGTATATATTTAGCAAGTGTTATTAGATGACATCATTATACTTAATTACTCTGGATTTGCACTGGAATTTTTAAATAATTATGTTTTCAAAAATGTTCAGAATATTGCAGCTTCAATATAACCATTTTAAATTCCTTTCTGTTTTTTAATATGTGTTTTGATTCTAATTTGAATTAATGTGGCTTTAAATTTCTGGTTGGCTGTCTGTGAGAGTTATTTAATATAATTGGCATCTAAACAGCCTGATTATAGCATTGCGATTGTATGCTGGGAATATTAAACAATACCGAAAGCCACTGCATGATAATAGACATAAACATCTTGTGATTGGCTTGCTATAAATATCAGGAAGACCTTTTTTGAGTTCACCACCAAGCACCATTTTAACTGCAAAATCCCAGCCATGCTTGGAAAGATGGTGATAAGACAAAAAGATGCAACTGTATAATAAGTTTACTAAGTATTCAGATAAAAGTACAATAGAACGTTTAATTGTCTTTCTAGATGGCAAATTATAAATATTGAAATGAACTTTAATCACTTGTGAAATTAGTAAATGTTATAGATAGGGATAAGGGAAATATTTTTGTCTGAGTTGTTGCATAGTATGAGGAAAGATTTCCTCTGTTGTATTCCATTTAACAAAATATGACTTCTGAAGAAGTTTGATAATTTGCTTATCATTTTTCCACTGAGTTTTATACAAATTATGAGTGAAGGCTTTCTGTCTTGTCTTTTTTGTTTTAAAACTAATTCTTTGAGCGAGACTGGAAATGGACATTTTGTTTTTAATGCTCTTGTGAACATCTCGTGAATAAAAATAGGGACATCAAGGCAGTCCTCCCAGTTGATTGAAAGGAATTGTGACAAAGTGATAACTCCCTATGGTGCCCCAGGACAGGTGTACGAAAGAGTAAATCGCAGGAATAGTAGAACTGTGAGTCATCAATAAATAAGCAGACATTTAGGACTGTGTGACAATTCAGATCAGTATACATCACAATATTCATTTTTTTTACAGCTTAAACTTTTGAGCAGAGATGCCAGTGCAGTGTATAAAAGGTTAACAAGAAGTTTTCCAAAAATATCTATGCTGTCTTTTTGGAATACTGTTTGAATTCCAATTTATTTTTTTTCCTTCATGCTTAGGCAGTTTGGCATATGGCAGTGTCAGTGAAGGAGATAGTTACCATCTGCTAAAATATTATTCTCAGAAGGTATCATTACACTCTATTAATATTGATATGTTACATTTCAAATAACTGGAAGGATGTTCTGATAGATGACATTTTCCAAATAGGCTTCACAAACATTTAAGAATCTTTTAGATTCTAAAATTGGAGGCAAGATATCACACAAAATGATTGTTTTTATTCACCATGTGATGGGATTCATAAATGAATGAGGTAAATGTTACCATGGGCTTGCTCTCTTTCTAGTTAAAACTACTTTAAATCAAAAGTCTCTTTACAATTTTACACATCACCAGAAAACAAAAGCATCTGTGGTTTCATTGTAAGAATATAGGAGTTTGAAATTTCATCCTGATATAAGGGCATACACCTGACATTATTCTGAATGCACCACTTTTAATGTTTCCAAAAGCATGTTGACGAATACATTTGCAGATTGTCTCAAGCACAGGGTGCAGAATGACTTGAAAACTTGAGGAAGATTCAAGAATCCTGGGCACCAATAATGTTGAGCAGTAGGTGCTAAGTCGCTATAAATCTATAAATTATGTTTCAAAGTTTGGTCACAACAAAGTTATATTACACTTTCTAATAATTCATAATTTCATTGTTGGTGGATTAAGTCAACCTGCTAGTTGTAAATTCAAAATTTCTGTTGCTCTTAAGTAATGGCGATGCTCTGTCTTCTCGCTCCCTGGTTGGACAACTTATCATGTCAGGCGAGTATGGAGAGGAGTGCTCACTCTTTCCCGAGCTTAAAATCATTCTGCATTTGATCTTGTAAGTATTAAATGGAAGCAAAAACAGATTTAGTGAGAGAAAATCAGCAGATCTGGCAGCATCTTTGGACAGAAAGCAGAGTCAACATTTCAGGTCCAGGAACCCAAGATGCTTCTTGCTATGTTGAGTTTTGATGGCTATTTCTGTTTATATCTTAGCTCTCCAAGATGCACAGTCATTTGTTTGTGTTTATTGAATGAAGTGTTCGAAATGCAGTTTCACGTTATCTTGCATATGTGCTCTGCTGGGTAGTCCAATTATTGCATAACTATATGCTAGTGTTTACTGTGCTCAAATAACAGCCCATTTCCCAAATTGTTCTTTTCCTTTCCAGTTAAAATTTACTTCACAGGAATAGAAAAAACAGGACCACACTGACATTGCGCAGTGGTGGGATTTTAAAGCACTAAGCAAAAAGATAGATTCAGAGAGTTACAAAATTTAACAGATCTTGGAATACAATGCATTGGAGAATAGGAAACAAAACTGACAACCTTGATTTGAACACAGTTACGATGCAGCACGATGCAATAACATTGCATTGAACCACATATTCAAATAGTTATAAGAAATTTTTTTGCCTCTTTTCAACTGCAGTTGGAAGCCTGATTACTGTAATTGGCTGCTTCTCCTGAAGTGCTCAGTAATTTAAGGTCCAGCATTTCACTAAAATACATGATGGGATGCATATTGAAAAAGTAGAGAGATAGAATGACTATAAAATTAATTTATGATGTGAGGATCATTAACAACTCACTGTTGATTTCCTTTCTCTTTTTGAATGTAAAGTTTATGAAGCATTAATATTTGTTTTCTTAGCCAATTGCTTTAGTTAATATAATAAGCTATTCATGAACACAAACATTACTTCCAGTAAAATCCTAAAAAAATGAAAAATACTATTCGATTTAATTTAAAGGGAAATTTAGGATTGTGGTCAAAAAATTCTTCTTCACTGAATAGTTAAAAATAAGATTGTTCAGGCACTCCTAAAGATATGAAATGGGCAAATATTTTCAACCTTTTGAAGAGATGCACAACATTTTATATTTAACATTCACATAGAAACAATATAGGTTCTTGATTAAGTTTTAAAAATCAGACTCTCCTCAGCAACTTTGTTCAGTGTGTTAATGTAACTGTAGAGAGATCAAATGGCTAAAATTAATTTATGATGCAAGGATCATTAGTAACTATTGTTTTGTTTGGAATGTAAAATGTATGAAGCATTATTTGGTTCTTAGTCAATTACCTGTTCTGATGAACAGTCGTTGAACTCAAAACATTAACTTTATTTTTCTCCCCATAGATTCTGCTAAGTCGACTGAGTTTCGCCAGCATTTTGTTTTAGTTTTGTTCAAATCTCCAGCATCTGCAGTTCTTTTTTATTATTTATTCAGTGACTAACTGGTTCCTATGACCAGAGTGGTCCCAGATTTGAGTGCTGGATGATACTAAGTCATTTTCTCTTATTGGGAGCTAAAATGCTTGACTTAAGTATGTCTTGGTTACCTCAGGGACAAATTGTCCATGATTTCCACTTTAACATACATGCATATGAATCATGGCTGATGCTCGACATGGTCTTACTTGTGATGACTCAAGCAACCCACATTCACAGTTATGATTCATAGAAGGAAAAAGGACCATGGGCCGAGCCGCGGTGGTGGATGTGGGGAGGAGATTGGTAAAGTACACAGGGCATGTGGAATCATACTGCAGTAATAAGTTGACACTTCCAAGAAAGGAAGGAAAGGAAAAAAAAAATGATGAAACAAAATGGATTGATTTGGAATTGTTAGCAAATGCCAACAGACAATGTTAATAATTTTTGACCTTTGCATGAATGTATTCACATGTTAACATGCTGCAAAAGAATACTTGCTCCAAGATGAAACAATAATCCTGATCTATCACTTTGGCAGCAATCAATTAAGGACATAATTGCTCAGCTCAAATTATTTACTATTAGTTTTTGTATTGCTTCTCAAGGTGAAATATTCATGATTTGGAAATGCCAGTGTTGGACTGGGGTGTACAAAGTTAAAAATCGCACAACACCAGGTTATAGTCCAACAGGTTTAATTTGAAGCACACTAGCTTTCGGAGCGACGCTCTTTCATCAGGTGGTTGTATGAAGGAGCGGCGCTCTGAAAGCTAGTGCTTCCAATTAAACCTATTGCAATATAACCTGGTGTTGTGTGATTTTTAACTTTGAAATATTCATGTACAAGGCTTTTTTTTAAAATTGGGGCAAATCTTGTAGATGTTGTGAAACTTAATATGAATTGCACAGCTTGTACGAGCATTAATGCTGCTAAAGTTATCCCTTCTCTTCATTGTTTCCGTTTAAATATTAGAATATGCCTTTCATTACATTAAGCCTGTTCAATCAATCTATTAGATCCTGGCTCATCTATTTATCAATTTAATGTACTTGCCTTTGTTCCACATCCCTTCATACTTTTGTCAATACACATCAATCAATCTTTTCACTGCATTTTTAATTGACCCAAAATATCAATTTTCTGCGCCTAAGCCTAACCATCTTCAATTACCTCATCAATGGCCCTCCATCCATCATAAGGTCAGAAGTGGGGTTGTCCATCGATGATTGTACAATGTTCAGCACCATTCATGACGGAAGTAATCCATACTCAAATGCAACAAGTCCTGGTTAATATGCAGTCTTAAGCTGAAAAAGTGACAAGCAACATTTGTGCCACATAACTGCTTGGCAATTACCATCCAGAATAAGAGACACCTTAACCAGTGCCCCCTGTCATTCAATGCTTTACCATCATCAAATCCCCCGCTATCAACATCCTGGGGATTAGCACTGAGCAGAAACACAACTGTGCCTGCCTTATAACTACAGTGGCTATAACAGCAGGTGAGACACTAGGAATACCGCAGCAACTATATTATTGCCTCACTTCTGATCTCCATCTGCAAGGCACAAGTCAGGATGTGAAGGAACACTCTCCACTTGCCTGGATTAGTGCACCTCCAACAATACTCAAGAAGCTTGACACACTCCAAGTCAAAGTAGGCACTTGATTGGAGCACAATGTCCATCTCTCCACCTTGGCAGTGTGTACTGTCTACAAGCTACACTGCAGAAAGTCACCAAATATCCTCAGATAACACCTTCCAAACCTACGACCACTAGCACCTGGAAGGACAAAAGCAGCAGATACATGGGAACACATCCATGTACAAGCCACCCATCATCCTGACTTGGACAGATAATCATTTTTTCTTCACTGTTGCTGGGTTTCCTGGAATTCCTTCGCTAATGGTATTGTGAGTCAACCTACAGCAAGTGGACTGCAGCAGTTCAAGAAGGCTGCTCCCCACCACCTATCAAGGACAACTAGGAATAGGCAATAAATGCCGGCCAGTCACAAGTGAATTTTCAAAAAATTTATATCTCCACCACTCTGTGAAAATGTGCTATTTCCAGAATGCCTTCTTTTAAAGAAAAAAAATGCCCCTTTGTTCTGGATGTCCATCAGACAAAATTGAATCTCTTTAGCATCTTTCTACACCTTGATTTGATCACCGCTCAGTCTTCTCAAGTCAAATGAATTCAAGTCATGTTGAAGCAGCCTGTTATCATAAGTTATCTTTTAACATTACTTTCATTCTGATCAACTGTGTTCTGCTCCATAGAAGCCCAAAATATCATTCCTGAAGCTCTATGATCAAAATTGAACACACTACCTCGAAATTCGATTATGCCTTTTACCACGGAACAGATCATGACACTTCAGCCCCAACTTTTGTCACAATGGAAGGCATATCCACTAAATGCTAAAATAACACAAATATTCTAATTCACACTCAAACTAGGCATTCCTCATTTTCCAAAATTGGAATTGAGGGCATGCCATTGTTCATGAAATGTTTTACTAAGATATATCTCTTGATTAAGCTTAAAAATATAAATCATAAATATTAAGTTCGCCTGGACCAGTGCCTTGTAGAGAAATAAGACAGTGCTATTTTCTGAGTCTGCAGATTGGAAGAAGCAAAAATGGCCCTTAGTAGAGTGATATGCTCTTCTTGTCAGATGTGCAAGTTTGGGGAGAATTTATGTGTCACTGAGGATTATATCTGCAATAAATGCCATTGGTTGTGAATCCTGTCAGATCAAATGGACTGGTTGGAGCAACAGTTAGAGGCAATGAGGAATTTACAAGAGCAAAGGGATGGCAAAGGGAGAAAACTCACAGATACAGTCATATAGATGGGTTAACTCCAGGAAAGGTAAGAGAGTAGGCAGGTAGTGCAGGAGTCTTCTGTGGCTATCCCCATTTCAAACAAGTGTGCTGTTTTGGAAAATGTAGGGAGTGATGGATTCTCAGAGGAATGTAGCATGAACAGCCAAGTTTCTGGAATTGAGACTGGCTCTAATGCAATGAGGGGTACGTTGGGTTCCAAAAGATCGATTGTCTTAGGGAATTCTCTAGTCCGCCAACAGACAGACATTCTTGTGGCCAGCACTGAAAAATCAGGGTGGTGTGTTGCCTCCCGGATCAAGGATGTCTCAGAGACGGTGCAGAATGTTCTCAAGGGGGAGAGGGCCCAGCAGAAGGTCACTGTACACATTGGAACCAACAACACAGGAAGGGAAAAGGATGAGAGAGTTAGGCAGGAATTTAAAAAGGTGGTCGTTGAGAGTAGTAATAACTGGATTACACCTGGCCCTATGAGCTGGTGAGGGTAGGAATATGAGAATAGAGCAGATGAATGCATGGCTGAGGAGTTGATATATAGAAGGATTCACATTTTTGGATCATTGGAATCTCTTCTGAAGTAGAAGTGACCTATACAGGGAGGATGGATTACACTTGAATTGAAAGGGGACTAATATACTGGCAGGGAGATTTGCTAGAGCTGATTGAGAGGATTTAAACTAGTAAGGTGGGGGGTGGTGGGATGCAGGAAGATAGTCAGGAAAAAGATCAATCTGAGACTGGTACAGTTAGGAAAAGAAGCGAGTCAAACAGGGCAGGCAGGGACTAGCAGAGAACCAGGTAGGGCTGATAAATGAAACTGCATTTATTTCAATGCAAGAGGCCTAAGGCAGATGAACTCAGGGCATGGTTAGGAACAAGGCACTGGGATATCATAGAAATTACAGAAACATGGCTCAGGAATGGACAGGACTGGCAGCTTAATGTTCCAGGATAGAATGCTGCAGGAAGGACTGAAAGGGAGGCAAGAGAGGAAGGGGAGTGGCATTTGTTTGATAAGGGATTTCATTACAGCTGTGCTGAGGGAGGATATTACCGAAAATACATCCAGGGAAGTTATACGGATGGAATTGAGAAATAAGAAAAGAATGATCACCTTATTGGGATTATATTATAGACCCCCAAATAGACAACAGAAAATTGAGAAACAAATTTGGAAGGAGATCTCAGTTATCTGTAAGAATAAGATAGTGGTTATTATAGGGGATTTTAACTTTCCAAACATGGACTGCCATAGCATTCAGGGGTTAGACAGAGAGGAATTTGTTAAGAGTGCACAAGAAAATTTTCCGATTCAGTATGTGGATGTATCTACTGGAGAAGGTGCAAAACTTGACCTACTCTTTGGAAATAAGGCAGGGCAGGTGACTGAGCAGTCAGTGGGGGAGCACTTTGGAGCCAGTGACCCTAATTCTATTAGTTTTAAAATTGTGTTGGAAAAGGATAGACCAGATCTAAAGTTGAAGCTCTAAATTGGAGGAAGGCTAATTTTGACGGTTTTAAGCAAGAACTTTCAAAAGCTGATTAGGGGCAGATGTTCGCAGGTAAAGGGACAGCTGTAAAATGGGAAGTCTTCAGAAATGAGATAACGAGAATCCAGAGACCGTATATTCCTATTAAAGTGAAAGGAAAGACTGGTAGGAGTACAGAACGCTGGATGACTGGAGCAATTGAGAGTTTGGTTAAGAAAAAGAAGGAAGCATATGTCAGGTATAGACAGGATAGATCGAGTGAATCCATGGAAGAATATAAAGGCAGTAGGAGTATGCTTAAGAGGGAAATTAGGAGGGAAAAAAGGGGACATGAGAGATCTTTGGCAAATAGGGTTAAGGAGAATCCAAAGTGTTTTTACAAATACATTAAAGACATAAGGGTAACTCGGGAGACAATAGGGCCCCTCAAGGATCAGCAAGGTGGCCTTTGAGTGGAGCCGCAGGAGATGGGGGAAATACTAAATGACTATTTTGCAGTGTTTAATGTGGAGAAGGACATGGATGATATAGAATGTAGGGAAATAAATGGTGACATTTTGAAAAAATGTCTGTATTACAGAAGAGGAAGTGCTGGATGTCTTGAAACACACAAAAGTGGATAAATCCCCAGGACCTGATCAGCTCTACCTCAGAACTCTGTGGGAAGCTTGGGAAATGATTGCTGGTCCCCTTGCTGAGATATTTGTTTCATCAATAGTCACAGGTGAGGTGCTAGAAGACTGGAGGTTGGTTAACGTGGTACCATTATTTAAGAAAGGTAGTAAGGACAAGCTAGGGAACTATAGACCAGTGAGCCTGAGGTCAGTGGTGGGCAAGTTGTTGGAGGGAATCCTGAGGGACAGGACGTACATGTATTTGGAAAGGCAAGGACTGATTAGGGATAGTTAACATGACTTTGTGCGTGGGAAATCATGTCTCACAGACTTCATTGAGTTTTTTTGAAGAAGTAACAAACAGGATTGATGAGGGCAGAGTGGTAGATGTAAGGCGTTTGACAGTTAACCATATGAGAGACTGGTTAGCAAAGGTAGATCTCACGAAATACAGGGAGAACTAGCCATTTGGATACAGAACTGGCTCAAAGGTAGAAAGCAGAGGGTGGTGGTGGATGGTTGTTTTTCAGACTGGAGGCCTGTGACCAGTGGAGTGCCACAAGGATCGGCGCTGGGTCCACTACTTTTCGTCATTTATATAAATGATTTGGATGTGAGCATAAGAGGTATAATAAGTTGGTAGACGACACCAAAATTGGAGGTGTAGTGGATAGCGAAGAAGGTTACCTCAGATTACCATGGGATCTTGATCAGATGGACCAATGGGCTGAGAAGTGGCAGATGGAGCTTAATTTGGATAAATGCGAGGTGCTGCATTTTGGGAAAGCAAATCAGAGCAGGTCTTATACACTTAGTGGTAAGGACCTAGGGAATGTTGCTGAACAAAGAGACCTTGGAGTGCAGGTTCATAGCTCCTTGAAAATAGAGTTGCAGGTTGATAGGATAGTGAAGAAGGCATTTGGTATACTTTCCTTTATTGGTCAGAATATTGAGTACAGGAGTTGCGGCTGTACAAGACATTGGTTAGGCCTTTTTTGGAATATTGTGTGCAATTCTGGTCTCCTTCCTATCGAAAGGATGTTGTGAAACTTGAAAAGCTTCAGAAAAGATGTACAAGGATGTTGCCCGAGTTGGAGGACCTGAGATTATAGAGAGAGGTTGAATAGACTGGGACTGATTTCCCTGGAGCGTCGGAGGCTGAGGGGTGACCTTATAGGGGTTTATAAAATCATGAGGGGCATGGGTAGGATAAATAAACAAAGTCCTTTCCCTGGGATGGGGGAGTCCAGAATTAGAGGGAATAGGTTCAGGGTGAGAGAGAAAAGCTATAAAAGAGATCCAAGAGGCAACGTTTTCATGTAGAGGGTGGTGCGTGTATGGAATGATCTGCCAGAGGAAGTGGTGAAGGCTGGTACATTTACAACATTTAAAAGGCATTTGGATGGGTATATGAATAGGAAGGGTTTAGAGGGATATTGGCCAAGTGCTGGCAAATGGGACTAGATTAGGTTGGTTTATCTGGGTGGCATGGGCATGTTGGACTGAGGGTCTATTTCCATGCTGTACATCTCTATGACTCTATTTAAAAACTATCTGCTGTTCACTGTCAGTCAGTGCAGGTGTAAATAATTGACTTAAAACCTATCTTCTCATCTATATCAAGCCCATGTATATTGATTAGAATCCAACAATAATGTCAAGAATGCCGAACGATGTGTTAAGATAATTTCTTGATTGTTACACAGAGGCACCAATCCATTCTGAATCATCATCATTTTTTAAGACAAGTTAGTCGACCTGGAACCTAGAATGATATAGGTTCAACAAACAGTACAACCCACTGATTGCATTTCATTTCTTCACCAAAAGTAGATAGATATTGTCGTGTGTTTAAATGAAAGCTCTCAAAGTAACTATGAACAGATAACAGAAGTATTAGCTTTCATAAAAATCATATCATTTACTTTACCTGATTGTTCCTTAAGATAGTATTGCCCTGCTGCTGCAGCTTCAGGTATTACTAATGTATTAATGCATAGCTACAGGTGTAGGCTCAGCTTTGTGCCAAACATAGCCTTCCCATTGGTGCTGAGCATCTCAGGTTCCAGTGATGGACTGTGGGTCTGTACGCATCTCAGACAACACAGAGAACACCTGGCTCTCTATGGCAGTTGCCAACTTTTCTGAGAATAATGTTCTGATAATCTACTGATAATGTTCATGTGCTTATCCATCCATCAATCCAATGTACATAACAGTGGACATAAAAGTGGATAAATCCCTAAGACCTGATCAGGTGTACCTCAGAACTCTGTGGGAAGCTTGGGAAATGATTGCTGGTCCCCTTGCTAAGATATTTGTTTCATTGATTGTCACAGGTGAGGTGCTAGAAGACTGGAGGTTGGCTAACACGGTGCCATTATTTAAGAAAGGTAGTAAGGGCAAGCCGGGGAACTATAGACCAGTGAGCCTGACATTGGTGTGGGCAAACCTTTGGAGGGAATCCTGAGGGACAGGACGTACATGTATTTGGTAAGGCAAGGACTGATTAGGGATAGTTAACATGGCTTTGTGCATGGGAAATCATGTCTCACAAACTTGATTGAGTTTTTTGACAAAGTAACAAACAGGATTGACAATGGCAGAACGGTAGACGTGATTTATATGAACTTCAGTAAGGCATTTGACATTAACCATATGAGAGACTGGTGAGCAAAGTTAGATCTCATGAAATACAGGCAATTTGGATACAGAGCTGGCTCAAATGTAGAAGACAGAGGGTGGTGGTGGAGTGTTTTTTTTCAGACTGGAGGCCTGTGACCAGTGGAGTGCCACAAGGATTGGTGCTGGGTCCACTACTTTTATATAAATGATTTGGATATGAGCATAAAAGGTATAACAAGTTGGTAGATTACACAAAAATTGGAGGTGTAGTGGACAGTGAAGAAGGTTACCTCAGATTACAACAAGATCTTGATCAGATGGACCAATGAGCTGAGGAGTAGCAGATGGAGCTTAATTTGGATAAATACGAGGTGCTGCATTTTGGGAAAGCAAATCAGAGTAAGACTTATACACTTAATGGTAACATCAATCCAATCTATAACAAACCTGTGTGATGTTCATGTGCTCATCTATGCACTTCCACAAAGTCTAATGGCCAAAATCATTGGATAATCTTTTACTGGAGAGACAGCAGGTTTAGTGGTACAATTGGAGTGAATGGTGTTTCTGTGAGTTAGAGGTAGCGGACAGATAATGGTTGTACTTACTCTTGTGGACTGCAAAGAACATTTAACACCTTCCAGCATCACTGTATGCTTCTTTTCATCTGTGACACAGTATTGACCTGGGCTGTTAACTCAGTCCAGGCTGGCTGAGTCTGGTAATTTGGTCATGTGTTACCCTCTACCTCTCTATGCACCAGCACCACCTGGTCCCTGTCAGCAAAGCAAGTAGCCACTTCCATTTCTATTCTATGTCCTCGATGATAATGGTTGAGTACCTCAGTGTGGTGCAAAGGCACAGTTCCTGGCTTGTAACATCTGAAGTGGTTTGCAGCTGGGCTTTAAACATGGCAGTAGCAATTTGAGCTCAGAAGGTTCTGGCAGCAGAAAGCCCTTCTGCTTCTCCCATCACGTGAAGTTGCAGCAGGAATGCCATGGAGTCTGGATACATAATTAGTGAGGTGAAAAGCAAAATGTTGCATGAGAAAACTCTCGTCAGGCCATGACAGATTTGGCACTATGAATCTCACTCGACAAAACTGTTAAACTCAATGTGGGAGAATTCAGCCCAACATTTGCCATTTATTCCATCAGATCTCCCTAAAGTATTTTTACTATTTTGTCCCAAATTTACATTAATTAATATTAGCCGATGGAAAACTGCAAGCAATGTTGTGTACAGTGTCCTGTTAGTGGTCCAGGGTCAGTATTCTCAGCTCCAGTTCATGGTGTCACCTGTCCTGTTTTGGTGATTTCGGTGGACACTTAGACTGGTTTCGTACGTTAAAATGTTGGGGGAACTCCGTGGAGATGTGAAAATAGCGGTCAGGCCCTGATTCCAGGTTTTCCAATCCAATTCCTGCAGCTTCCAATTGTCAGGAGTGTCTTTTAATATTCTGGGCTGATTTAGGTCATGACCCCACATCCAGAACTCCCAAACTGGCTGGCTCAATTACGAAAACAGGCAAGGCCCATTCTTTTGCAATTTTCACAGTGATGAGCCAGCTTAAGAACTGTAATTCATGGTATCTTAAAACCTTAGTTTTAAAAAGAAAATCAAGTTTAAAAAACCCTCCTCATGCATTCCTAACCACCCGGTTGGCCCATCATGCCCTCATGTTATTGTACCATTCGCCTCATCCACTTCAATGGGCCCTTTCTGTCTCCATCGTCAAAGAGTGTGGTGCTGGAAAAGCACAGCACATCAGGAGGTGGAGCTGGGAGGAAGGTAGTTGGGAATGCGATAGGTAGATGAAGGTGGAAGTGAAGTTGATAGGTCAGAGAGGAAGGTAGGGCAGATAGGTGGGAAGGAAGATAGACAGGTAGGACAGTTCAAGAAGGCTGTGCTGAGTTGGAGGGTTGGAGCTAGGATAAGGTGGGGGGAAGCTAAATGAGGAAATGGTGAAATCCATATTGATCCTGTGTGGTTGGAGGGTCCCAAGGTGGAAGATGAGGTGTTCTTCCTCCAGGCATCAGGTGACTAGAGTTTGGCAGTGGAGAAGGCTTAGGACTTGCATGTCTTTGCCGGTGTGGGAGGGGATGTTAAAGTATTCAGTATGGGGTCATTTAGTGCATGTGCCCCAGAGATGTTCTCTGAAACGTTCCTCAAGTTGACCTCCTGACTCGGCAGTGTCGAGGAGACCACACTGAAAGTATTTCTCCTTTCAGCGTCCATGCCAAGCTATGTTTCCCATCGACTCCCGATGACCCCTCAAGTTCTGCCAGGCTATCTATGCCACATCCATGCCTGTTTATTTACTAAATTCTTTTTTAGAACAAATGAAAACAATAGTGACAATAGCATCTGTAAAAACAAAGGTTTCTAAAAAAGTCATTCATTAATAGCTTTCTACTTTCTCAGCCAGACCCTTAACAGTATTAATAGCAGATTCTTGTAAAAATTAACATTATGCAATAGATCTAGATAGATCCTGGATCTAGGGTTATTAGTCAAGCAATTATTTCTTAACTTTTTCAACAGTCATGTGGATATCTGGGTTCCCAGCTCAGCGTCATTGTGCTATAGACACTCAACAGTTCAAGCAACACATTTGGAGACGGAGAGTTTTAGGATTATCTCTTTACACAAGGGCTGTGGTGAAGGATCACTGATCTGAAGCAAACTGTTTCTCTTCCCAGAGCTTCTGTCAGTCCTACTGGGGACATTTAGAGCATTTTCTGTTCTTTTAAAAATGATAGTAAAGTTCAATACATATATAAAATCCATGTGATTTATTTTTAGAACTTGCTTCACTCAAAGTAATTCTTCTGTGGCACTTAACTTAGAAGACATACAATGAATCCAAAGAATCATAAACATACTGAACAGATTCTTATAGGGCTATGAATGATGTTGGGATATGGCAAGTAATCTTGCGAGTCACATAAGAAGTCCAATGAGGCCTTTCTCATCTTATGAGCATTTTCCTGCATTTTCCAACCATGTTCCAGTAATTGAGATGAGATGCTTGCTAGGGAGCAGTGCAATTTGATATTGCTTATTATTAGCCTCATTAACTGCATATCCCACCTTATTCATGTGCAGTTTTCTGTCATACCTCCGACTACGAGGAAATTGATGCTCGATGGAGAATTCTCAACATGAATAAAAGAGTGAATACCTGCAACTCCAACACTCTACTTGCTTGGATACTCAGCAGTAATATCTTTAGGGCATGTACCAGGGCACTCACCCCTTGTCCACAGATGCTGGCATCTGGCAATTACCAGTCTCTCAGGAGCTTCATGGTACCTCCATTATCCACTGACAGGATGTTTCTGCACTCTGAAGCTGCACTTGGGGCCATACCAGCAACTAGCATTAAACTGTTGCTGCAATAAGGGCCAGGCATCTGACTCTCTGAGCACTGACTTGAGTCTACATGGATGCAAATAGCATCACAGCCTTGACTTGAGGTGCTTTGCCCTCGCCTTCCCCCACTGCTCCCTCAGCCAACGTTACCAGGCTACTCTTTCATGTTTTGTCATTTAGCACAGACCCCAAAGTCAGAAAGCTAGTCATTGATGTCAGTAATCTCAGTTTAAGTTAAGGGAGGCAACCTTCAGTCAGGGGCTCCTAGTATAGTACATATCTCAAACAGCCCAAACCAGTAACTCACAGGTTACCTCCAACATCAGTCTATCAGTGCAAAGACATGGGCACAATCAGTTGACCACTTTAAAAGATGGCACAGGCTCCAGACATTCCAGCCTATTCTGGAACATTCCAGTTGTGAGGGAGTTCTTCAAGGACAATGAGTACAGAGTCAGGGTAACATTCAACATGAGGGGCAGTGTAGGAGTGATATAGGTAGTTAATGTAATTAGTTTGAGACAATAGTATGAGGAAACATACCAGAATTCTTTGAAAGAAACTCTCAATGAAATGAAATGAAATTGATGCAGTCAAAAATAATACCTAGCACTTCCTTCAGAATGCAGATTATTGAAGAACTGTGCCTTCCAGAGGACGAAACAATATTAAAGAGTAATCCTTTTTTCACTCATTCATGGGAGCTCGGGTTCATTGTCTGGGCCAGCACTTATTTCGTATCATAGAAGATAGTGGTAAGCCATATCTTGAACTGCGTAATCCATGGCAGATTGATGCACAGAGCATTATTTGGAAAGGGAATTCCAGAATATTGACCCAGCAATGTGAGATTCAAATCATTGCAGCATTAAACTTGTCCAAGCCTATATTTCATACCAGTTGTTACATTCTAGACATGTAACCTGTACATTGTTGATGCTGATATTAGAAATAGAAACATAATTTGAATGTTACAGCAGGATGGTATATTGATTAATATCAAGTATTATGAGAATGACAAGAGATGCTGCATGTAGGAAATACAGGACACATTGCTAATCTATTCAACAATCACAAACGAATAATATTGACTTTTTTGACCGTGTTGCGTACGAATCCCTGTTTGACAATTATGAAACTTCAACTGATTCTGTTCAAATTTAAATATTTATCTCAACTGTCACAAAATTTCATTTTACTCTGTTACAAGATCCACAGCTGCACCAGTACTCCATGCCTTCTAGAAGTACTATAATTGATCAGCCCTGGCAACAGACTTTAGTTGTCCTTTCTAGTTTTAATCTTCAGTTCAGGCACCATGCACAATGCCAGCCTGATTTGATCCCTGCATCAATGCAATAGTAGGTAGAAATTTACTGAAATAGATGCCAAAATAATTTGTAACAGGCAAATCCTGGCTTATGCCCAATGGCACAAAAGCTTTTGCACTGATGCGTTAGAAAAATATATTCTACCTTATGTTAAATGCAAACCATGTTTCGAAGACATATACAAATTTCTATTTTAGTCTTTCAAAGAACAACTGGTGTTAAATGAATTAAAATGAAAGGAGTGTAAATGTATTCTAAAGCGATATTTTTGGCTTTATTGGATTACAAATTGCATCTGCAGACACTTTTTTGGCTTGTGTAAATGTTTAAGAAGATCACATTAAAACCATAACTACAGGTTGTACATCTCTAACCTGACAGACACTCTTTGGGCTAACACCATCTATGATCTGGAAGCCGTAGTAGTTTTTTTCCCCGGAATTGTTCTCATCTATCTTTATTCATTTTACTTTTTTGTTGCACCTTTTCCAGTTAAGATGCCTTAACCATATTATTTGTTGTCCAATTGGAACATCATCCATTCATTACGCATGTAATTGATACAAGGTCTGTAAGGTCTTTCTTTTGAAAGGGCTTTACAATGAATGTACTTGACCTCCTATGGCCTAGAAAATTCTCTGCTCCAGCAAAGGCTGGGTCCCACAGCTACGAGGAGAAAGTGAGGACTGCAGATGCTGGAGATTAGAGTCGAAATGTGTGGCACCGGAAAAGTGCACAAATTCCCACAGGCTAACAGGTTTGGGAGCTACAAATAGTAATGACCAAAGACTGCTTTCTGAACCCAACTCATCCTAATTAGGAGTTGTTGTTAGTTCTGAGGAATGGACACTTTCCCATTTTGGTTTACTTATGTAAGTACCAATTATTTCTAGATTAGATTTCTTACAGTGTGGAGCCAGGCCCTGCGGCCCAACAAGTCCACGCCAACCCTCCGAAGAGCAACCCACCCAAGACCCATTCCCCTACATTTACCTCTTCACCGAACACTACGGGCAATTTAGCATGGCCAATTTACCTAACCTGCACATTTTTGGACTGTGGGAGGAAACCGGAGCAACCAAAACCCATGTAGACATGGGGAGAATGTGCAAACTCCACACAGACTGAGGTGGGAATTGAACCTGGTTCTCTGGCACAGTGTCTATGTCCACCATATCACGATTAAATACAGAATGAACGCATCAGCTCTCCAAGAACAAGTTGTCTTTATACAATAGCTTTAACATAATAAAACATACCAAAACTTCCACAGGAATGTCAAACAAAATTTATCTCTGAACTGCATAAACATGGAAAAATGTCTTCCTAGTCTACAGTTGTCATGTGATCTCAACCACGATGCACCCACAACTGCCAGTAACCATTTTTAGATTTGCTTCAATATAAAATCTCATTTTGAACACGTGTCAGTGCCGTACACTGGTGAGAGTGTGTCAGAAGGGGACTGTTCAGAGCTGTGGAACCTGCCACTAAAAAGGAACAAAAAAAATCAAAGAACAACAAAACATGCCACACTTAAAACATTGATTCAGATAAAATGACTGCAACTTTTCCCTTGCAGCTCCTGTTTATATGACAGAGAATGGGATTTTAAAAAACTGAAATTTCTTTCATAGAATGGCAGAATTATGAAATAACAATAAATTGCTAAATGTTCAGTATTATCAAGCAATTATTCAGCAACAGATTTTCTGAGCAAGTCCAAATTGCTACAAGTCACTACACTTTATCATTGTTGGGAAAAGACTCCTTCAAATATTATTCCATCATAAATCACTCTCTGCAGAGCAGAAAAAAACACTGCAGAAAATTGTAAACCTTTGAACCTGAAATGAATAGTATATACAATGGAATAGCATATATGAATAGTACATATTCAATACTAGGAACCAAAATGAGAAAAATGTCCATCGAGCAATATGTCATGTCATTAACTCAGCTCACAGAGATCTGTGCCTCAGCACAACAAATAGGCAGTTTCATCAAAGATAAAGTCATTATGGGCATATAAGATCCTACTTTGACCATATCGCTGTTAAGAGCAAAATCTGACTCTTGAACAAGCACATCAGAGAGAAGGGGAGTTGGTCTACAAATGTGAAGTAGCAGCCCAAACCTGTGTATTATATTCACAGCAAAAACGATTGAAGTATAATAATGTGAGGCAAAACAATAATATCCAGAGAAGAGACAAAATAAAACAAGCTTAAATGACAAGTTGCAAATGTAACAGAATTCATCTCATAAAAACAAAAGAAAGCAATGGATAAAATAGTGTCTTAACTACAAGAAAGTATGCATATGTTCAGCTAGGAAGCAAGCAAGTATACCTAGAAAGGAAATAGAGACAATTACTAGAGGAGGTGTCAGAAGATGTTTCAGGCTCCACTTTAAAGCATGAGGGCAATGTCACATCTAAAGAAAAACGAAACGATTTGCAACTGTTGCACTGAAGAAAACAGAACAAGAGAATCAAATGAATGTGGAATGTTAGATAGACCCGGGTGGTTCCTGAAACATTTTGAGCTTGACACACTTCTATAAAGGTATACCAGATATTGATCCAAAAGCACAACTCTGGGAGGTAATGATGAAACCCTATGATGGGACGATGATCGTCCTGAGAGGTGCAATTAGCCTAAGAGCTCAATGCTATTGCAAGGATGAAATGGTGGGAATTCCTGACAGTAGACATGATGCTAAACCAGTGTTGATGTGTGACATAATTGCAGTCCTTATCTGATTTGCTGGGAAAATAAGTGCAAGGGCAGCCATGTCCCCCAAGTTGTTATATTTTTGAATTGCATTTCACTGTGCTAAGGTCAAATCTTCAAGGATATCAAATTTACATTAGCCAACATGCCACAAACCACAAAATAAAACAGAACTGGAGATGCTAGAGATCTGAAATGAAAACAGAAATTGCTGGCCAAACTCAGCAAATCTGGCAGCATCTGTGGGGAGAAAGTACAGTTGTTGTTTCAAGTCTGGTGACTCTTCGTCCGCTCGACTGAGTTTGGCCAGCAATTTCTGTTTTTGTTAAAAACACCAGGTATGATCATTTCATGATCATTTCATCAGAGCAATAAATTTATTTTCCAACTCTGATAATATCTCAGGAGGTCATTTTGACCAGTCCTAAAGCTTAACTAAATTAAAAAAAAATTAGACTTTTTTTATCACCATATCTTGCAAATACATTAAGGAGAAAATGCTTTCAAATAGATTCTCAGATTAGCTATAAATGCCTCTCTGGAAAATAGGGTAAATCTTTTGCATATGCATGAAATACATTAATTCAATGTAGCTTGATTAATGAGCCCTGAATGAACATTTTCTTCATCTATTAACAGCATTCAGTTAAAATCTCACTGTCCACGTTAATGTAAGATGTAAGCTTGTAATAGCTACAATGCAGAGTGCTTTTTAAGCAAAAAAACCATGAAAATGTCAAAATAAAACAGTCTGCAAATTTTATCTTTTAGTACACTTCAATTCCTGATAAGTGCATATCTAAACTTGAGGATACATTTGAAGAGAACCAGTGATGGCCACTTGAATCAACTTTCCCATTGGAAGCAATTCAGAGACTATGTAAAATTTTGATGGACAAGGTAGGTAGAATACTTGAAAGTTTGCCTCCAAATTATCTGAAACTCCAAGTTCTTAAGATAATTAATATTTGGGTAGCATTCCAAAAATATGCTATTTTTATTTGAGATGTCAGTTGCTAATCGGTTCTTGGGCTTTCAGAAGTTGTTGAAATTGAGTTGTCTGTCAGTACCTTGGGAATCAAATGCTAAGTAATCCATTAGATTTATCCTGAGCTTTAAGATTCTAACAGATGTAAGCTTCAGAATTTCAGCTGTCATTCAATTAAGAGAAAATCTGCATAAAATAGCTTGATATGTAATTCATTTGGTTAGAATAAGCAATCAAAAACTGAACAGAGAATTATGCCAACTAAAACTCAGAGCAGAAATTTCTGAAAGGAAAATTGAATATCACTAATTAATGTTTGTTTACTGGTTCAGGCCATCCACATCAGTAAGCTGCACTGAAATCAAAATTGCTGGAGAAGCTCAACAGCATCAGTGGAGTGAAAAGAGAGTTAACATTTTAAATCCAAGCTGTATGTCCAGGAACTTCAGTGGATGGTAAATTCATGTAAAATACTCATACAGCATTTCTCTGTGTGCTATTTAGACACAAATTTGCACTGGCTGGAAACATTATTTTCTCTCTGAAATCTGTGTTTCAGCTGGGTCTGCATTCACTACCAATAATTCCAAGACATCAGAAGGAGCTGATTTTCTTTTCAGAGTAACAAAAGTGGATGCCTCATCGTGTTACTTCTAGTGAAATTGTGTGCCACAAGTCACCCAGAAGTAAAAGTGACATAGAAGTGCAAAATAAAACAAATGGAAGAATGCTACACACTGTTGAATATCACCGATACATCTGTGCTCCAGAGGTTGTTGAGGCATGTAAGGAATTAACAAATAGAACCCAAGAGGAAGAGCTGAAAGTTTTTTTTTCTTAATTCTAGTCCCACTGCACCACTGATTCTTCAATTCCAGTTTCAAATCCTCAGTGAATAAAGCAAGGATCATTTTCAACTCCCCATTGGAAAAAAAATGCAATCCCTGATCTTTGCCAAAGAGATCAAGCAATCAATTGATTTGGTATATCTCTCGACAGTACTGTGGTAAACAAATCTCAGGATTTCACTAAAAATGCTACTTCAGGAACATAGCAACACAAGAACACATCTGAATCGCGACCTGTCGGGAATTTGACAGCCAATGACCAACTGGCTAATTTCACCTCTTCTAGATTGGCCAGGTCAGAAACAAACAGCAATATACTCCCTCAGGCCTGAGCTTGTGAAGTGCCAATGCTGTCATTGAGTGCCAACCAATCTGTATAAAGAATGGTCTTCAATATCATTGGGTAACGATCACTGTTACCTATTCCGAAAAGTTTACAATAAGTGTGAGGTGATGCACTTGGGTGGATAAACAATGGAAGGGATTATATGATGAATATTAGGAGCCTGCATAACACCAAACACCAGAGAGATGTGCATGTACACCTGCTCCTGAAGGTATTGGGACAGGTAGATAAAGTGGTTAAGAAAGTACATGGTATACAGAGAAACCTTAATTATAAGGCGTTCGATTTTCCGAATATCGGATTATCCAGCAAGATCATATGGTCCCAATGATTGGCTAAACTATGATATCTGGCATTCGATTATCCAGAATTCAATTAACTGAATGGAATACTCCATGCCTGTGTCCTTTGGATAATCTAGGTTCCTCTATACTTGCCTTTCTTAGTCAATTTATAGAGTTTAAGAGCAGATGGTTATGCTGGACCTCGATAAAACGTTGGTTTGGCCTCAGTTAAAGTGGAAAGGGTTCAAAAATATCTACCAGGATGCTTCCATTAATGGAGGGTTTGAGTTATAAAGATAAACTGGATAAGCCAGGACTGTTTTTACTGGAGCATAGCAAATTGAGGGATGACTTTATAGAGGTTTATAAAATTAAAAGGGGCATAGATAAGGCGAATAGCAAGGGTCTTTTCCCTAGGATGGAGGAGTTTAAAATGAGGTGGCATATTTTTTAAAGTGAGAAGAAAGATTTATAGAGGACATGAGGGGCAACTTTTTTTAAACTGAGAATGGTACGTATGTGGGATGACCTGCCAGAGGAAGTGGTGGATGCAGGTACAGTTACAAAATTTAAAAGACATTTGAATAAGTTCATGGACAGGAAATATTTAGAAAGATATGGGCCAAACACAGGCAAGTGGGACTAGGTTGTTTTGAGAACATAGTCAGCATGAACGAGTTGGACCGTAAGGTTTGGCTCCAAGCTGTATGACTATAACTAGAATGCCTTATTTATTCTTTCACACTCTGTCTTCCATCTCAAGCATTATAAGTGCTTTGTCATTTTAACAAACTTTAAGAGCTTCTCATTTGGTGCTAACTGATACCCCAGGCATGGTCATTAAAATTAAGCAACTCATGAAGTTTCTCGTCCATCATTTTTAAAAATCTTTTTCAAAACACAAATGAAGTCAGAAAATGACCTGGAGAAAAAAGTAAATCCTGATCTAATCTTTAGAGACACATTATGATTTACAGATAATGATCAGCCTTTTCATCTTTTCATCAATCTTTCCAAATCTGGCAGGTAACTGATAAACAAAAATAAATTATATTGCATAGAATTGACATAGAAATAAGAACCCCTTTCACTGTAAAGGACATATGGACCAGGAATCATGAATAATATTTTGTGGTTAGATCCACCCCTCAAAATATAAACAAAAATATGTGCATAATTATAATAATGTACAATTAAGTCTTAACGTTTTGGTGGATTCATTGTTGGACATGAATCAATGCACTGCAATAAGTAATATGGATTACAGTTGATGCTATCTCTAAACTGCAAAATCTTCTTTGAAACAAAATAAAGTGTGTTAACCGTGTCCAATTTCGCATTGTTATATGGAATTCTGTTTCCTATCCCCATAAGTACACAGTACTTTCTCCCCCTTCCATCGTGTATTTGGGCGGCATGATGGCTCAGTGGTTCGCCGTGCTGCCTCACTGTGTCAGGGACCTGGGTTTGATTCTACCCTTGAGTGACTGCCGTGTGGAGTTTGCACGTTCACCTGTGTTTGTGTGGGTTTCCTCCATGTGCTCTGGTTTCCCCATACAGTCCAAAGATGTATGGCTAAGGTGAACTGACCATTCTAAATGCCCCATAGTGTCAAGGAATGTGCAGACTAGGTGGATTAGCCATGGGAAATACAGAGCTACAGGGGTGGGGTTAGAGGGTGGATGGATGTTCTTCAGAGGGTATGGACTCAATGTGCCAAATGGCTTGCTTGCACGCTGTAGGGGTTCTATGATTCTATTCAGCTCCTATGCCAATGTCATTCCACTACTTTAGTCAAAGTATCTGTTCTACTCCATTCTCCCCACATAGTTGGTCTCTTCTCACATTCTCTCATCTTATGTCCTCAATGCAATACGTGGTACTGATGCAATATTCAGCTCGAATTATATTGTTGTATAAGCAAATTGAAAAAGCGTTTAGGAATTTCCATCCGTATTTTGAAGATCTTAGTAATACTAAATCAATGGAAAGAGACATATCTCATAGATGATGTTGAGGTAGAGTGAGGTTATGTTACAGAGCAACTGGAATATGATGTGTTTTCAGATGATGGGATAGTATGGAGATGCAAAATAAGGAGGTCTCTAGTAAAGTCACAATGAGTTATTGAGTGATTATATATTGACCATTCTTTCATAAAAAAGGAACGGTACTGCAATCTAGGTGAAATTGCCATTCCCCAAAAAATCTAGCCTTTGTTTCTTTAACACAAACATTTTTTAAAAAAGCAAATTATTAAACAACTTGATAACCAAATGCTCTTTCAAGTAAGTTGGTGTTTGATAGATCGTATAATTTATAAACATGTCTGGGAATTAATAATTTAGTTATCATTTTATTACGTGAATGCTAAACATTGACTGCAATGGTAGATTTGTCAGAGGAAGCTCATAACAGAAATTATACCTACAAGAATCATTAAAAGGATTGGATAGAAATTATAAGATATTGGTTGTCCTCCATCCCTAAATATGCACTCCCATGGCAAAGTTGTGTGCTTAATATCTTCCCTAGATGATATAATGTTTATAGAATTGATATGCTGTTACTATACATACAAGATGTGATATTTACAAATTACATTAGGTGAAATAAATCTAGTAACAGAACTACTTAGCAAATATGGTATGATAAGGCTTCAGTTCTCTTCCTACAGTTTAATTTTGCCAGCTATCTGTATCTACAATGACAGCTTCAGACAATAAAACCATGAGGAAAATAGAATAAAACTGATTCCACACACTCCAACTAAAAATGAAATACTGATATCTTCTGGTCAGACTGCTGTCTAAGTTCCAAGATATAACACGTAGTATCAGATGCCTTTGGGCATCCATGAAATTGTATCTCAGGAAGGAGACAGGAAAGGAGACATGAAGGAATGACAGTTCAAGTTGGAGAGTTGAAGCAAATTTAGTGCATTATCAACTCACTATTTTAAGGAAACAGCATTAGCATTCATCTATTCTTTTTTGGGGGTTGACAGTTGATACTTAATGGAAGATTTATGGGGCTGGTTATAGAATGAAGCATTCACAACAATTTTTAGTGTACTGGAGATAAAAATACAAATAAAAAGCTCTTTAAACCTCTGCATGAATCAATCTCATTATTTTCTGGGATATGTACTCAAGTTGCCTGCACCACATTTCTAGAAAAATGTTTTGAAATCTGTGTCTCTTAAAATCAATCCACTCAGTTTAATTTTCAGGATCTTTAGGGTAGCTTTTTCACATGCTCAGTTGTGATAGACAATACAGTGTCAGCAAGGTGCCAGAGTTACATTGCTCACTCTTATTACTCTCAATTTAGAGGAAGCAGAGTTCCACTGTGTCATACAGGTTCATGAAATATGCAAGAGAATCTCCTTGAGTAGGACTGGAGTCACAGATGGGTCAGACTGAGAGGCACATAGAAGATTACCTTCTCTGGAGGCATTTCATGAATTGGTTGGCTATACTCATACTTCAGGTGTTTTCAAGGGTTTTTGTTTTGGTGTCATCCACAAGCTGCTATGCAAACAGTATGCATTTTCACAATTCACCTTGGCACAATCTGATTTCACAACCTCTGAACTGGCACCACAAACTTGTAAGAGTTACCCTATTTTAACCACGTGAGACTCAAATTATTTGAATTAATAGAAAGGAGCTAAAATCATAGCACCTAAATATGAAGCATAGCATAAAGATTATTCTAAAAAATTCTGAACTAAGCTCATATCTGTGCATATGATCACAAGCAATTCAATACTTTGACGGAAATAGTCACTGACAGAGACCTCTAATGCTGCTCGTGTAACCTTTAGCTTTCTAGATGTGAAGTGATTATTTGCTTATTTGACCTGCACAATTCTGGATGGAAGAACAGGTCAGACTTGATGCTCAATTGAAGTCAGAATATGGTGAACATTTGTAGTGAGCACATTACTGCAGGGAATGATTGAGTTATTACTTAAATGTATTTTTAAAAAGTAGTAAGTTTAAGCTGTTCCAGACTCAGCTGCCGAAAGAGTCTGAAACTTTGAGAGAAAAGCAACATGGCAGAGATCCAAAGTGCTACAATTTCTCTCATAGATTTTCAAGACAACTATTGAAGGATTTGGCATTGAAGAAGCTTCAGTTTAGGCTTCCGATCAACTAACTCAATATTGGGACAGATTGCTGAGCGTTGGTCTGCCAATAAAGCAACTCTCCAGCTGGAAATGATTGAACTAAAGTTTACAGATTAAACCTATTTTTCAGAAGACAATTTACTCATATTGTGAAGGCTCTGGCAGTATAAATATCAAGAGAATGCTCTCCATTTCTGATTTACACATTTGTTCCATCTATCTGAAAGAATGTATTTTCCACACATTAGAAAGCAATATGAAAGAACAAATTTCTTCAGAGTGAGATATTTTGAAATTTCTACAGTTATGTTAAGATTTCAAAATAATTACAAAAAAACTTCAGAACTCAATTTGACTCTTCCATATAACTGCAGCATGTGCAAAGTGGATTTTTAAGCGAGCTTCAGTAATATGACTGAGCTATTTGCATCACAACTGGTAACAATATTTCAGTATTTAGCAGAAATTATTGACCTTTTGTTTACAAATTCTTGTTTCAGGGATTATTGTAAAGTTGGGCAGTGAAGAACTTTCAGTTAAAATAACAGATGGCCAAAAACTGTAACAATTACATTAAATCAGGAAATTTCCCCAAGTAACATTAAACAATAATTATTTTTAACTTATGTTATTTAACAGTTAAAGCACTTAATCATAAAGAAATACGACATTGTGCAGTTAGGTAATTCATGAAAGCTGTGGGAAGTGAGAAAAGTGTAGGGCCCTTGCCAAAACATTTACATCACCTATAACTGCGAGTGGCGTGCCTGATGACTGGAGAGTGGCTAATGTTTTACCTTTGTTTATGAAAAACGGTAAGGAGAAACCAGGGAATTATAGACCTGTGAGTCCGACTTTGGTTGTGGGTAAATTGTTGGAAGTGATTATAAAAGATAGGATGTATGGACATTTAGAGAGGCAAGTCATGTCTCACAAACTTGATTGAGTTTTTTTGAGGAAGTTCCCAAAAGGATCGATGAGAGCAGAGCAGTAGGGGGCAGGACGGCAGCTTAGTGGTTAGCACTGTTGGCTCACAGTACCAGGGCCCCAGGGTCAATACCACCCTTGAGAAATTATCTGTGTGGAATTTGCACATTCTTCCTGTGTCTGCATGGCTTTCCTGTGGGTGCTCTGGTTTCCTCCCACAGTCCAAAGATGTGCAGGTTAGGTGAATTAGCCATGTTAAATTACGCATAATGTTCATGGATATGTAGGCTAGGTGCTTTAGTTAGGGGAAGTCCAGAGTAATTTGTTGTAGGGGAACGGGTCTGGTTGGGTTACTCTTCGGACTGTTGGTGTGGAACTTGTTGGGCCAAGTGGCCTGCTTCCACAATGTAGGGATTTAACTCTAGACATTGTTTTCTTTTGCTTTTAATAAAGGATCTATATGGTAGACTAATTAGTAAAATTAGGTCACATGGGACTCAGGGTGAGCTTGCCAATTGGATACACATTTGGCCAAATGGCAGGAGAGTGGTGGTCAAAGGTTGTTTCTCAGACAGGAGGCCTGTGACTGATGGTATTCCACAGTGATTGTTTCTGGGTCCTCTTTTGTTTGTACATTTATATAAATTATTTGATGAATGTAGAAGGCATTGTTAGGAGGTTTGTGAACAATGCCAAAATTAAAAATCACACAACACCATGTTATAGTCCAACAGGTTTAATTGGAAGCTCACTAGCTTTCGGAGCGACGCTCCTTCATCAGGTGATAGTGGAGGGCTCAATCCTAACACAGAATTTATCGCAAAAATTTACAGTGTGATGTAACTGAAATTACACATTGAAAAACTGATTGTCTGTTAAGCCTTTCATCTGTTAGAATACAGTGATAGTCTCACTTCTTTCATGTGTAAATCACAAAACCTTTTTTAAAAAGTTGCATTCTCAGGTGAGCTGTTAACAATGGTAATAGCTAGACAATATGTTGAAGGTGTTGGCTCCCTGTGTTCTCTGTCGATGCCATGATGTTTAGATTGATTCTAATCTAAAAAGTGAGATAACGGAGTTTTACATAAATTCGTGCAGTTTTTGAGCTCAGAGTTCTACATGAATGCATGCAGTTTTTGAGTAAAGTACAATGTAACCCTGCAAGTAGAAATTCACCCCACAACATAAATGTGTGCATGTGGGTCTTTGTCTGTCTGTGTCTGTCTGGGTTGGGGGTTGTGAGTGTGAGAAAGTGTATGCGTGTGTGTGTAGTGAGTGCAGAGTGTCTTAAGTCTGTGAGGGGGTGCATGGGTGAGTGAGTGCCAAAATTGGTGGCATAGTAGACAATGAAGAAGGTTGTCTAAAATTACGAAGTGATCTTGATCATATGAGTAAATGGATGGAAAAATAGCAGAGAGAGCTCAATTTGGATAAATGTGAGGTATTGCATTTTGCTACAACAAACATAGGCAGGACTTAGTCAATTAGTGGTAGGTTCTTGGGTATTATTGTAGAACAGATGGACCTAGGGGTTCAGATGCATAATTCTTTGAAGTTTTGGTCACATATAGACAGGTTGGTTAAAAAGGCATTTAGCCTGCTTGCCTTCATTACTCATTCCGATGAGTGCAGAAGTTGGGAACTCATGTTGTGGTTGTACAGTACATTGGTGAGGCCTCTTCAGGAGTGGTGTATCCAGTCTGGTTACACTGTTATAGGAAGGATATTACTAAGCTAGAGAGAGTTCAGAACAGATTTACCAGGATATTGCTGGGTGTAGAAGGTTTGAGTTCTAAAGAAAGACTTGATAGGCTAAGACTTTGCCCACTGGAGTGTTGCAGGTTGAGAGGTGACCTATAGTCATGGTCATAGAGTCATTGTCATAGACATGTACAGCATGAAAACAGACCCTTTGGTCCAAACCATACATGCCAACCAGGTATGCCAACCCAATCTAGTCCCACCTGCCAGCACCCAGCCCATATCCCTCCAAACCTTTCCTATTCATATACCCATCCAAATGCCTCTTAAATGTTGCAATTGTACCAGCCTTCACCACATCCTCTGGCAGCTCATTCCATACACGTACCACCCTCTGTGTGAAAAAGTTGCCCTGTAGGTCTCTTTTATATCTTTCCCCTCTCACCCTAAACCTATGCCCTCTAGTTCTGGACTCCCCAACCCCAGGGAAAAGACTTTGTCTATTTACCCTATCAATGCCCCTCATAATTTTGTAAACCTCTATAAGGTCACCCTTCAGCCTCTGACGCTCCAGGGAAAACAGCCCCAGCCTGTTCAGCCTCTCCCTATAGTCAAATCCTCCACCTCTGGCAATATCCTTGTAAATCTTTTCTGAACCCTTTCAAGTTTCACAACATCTTTCTGATAGGAAGGAGACCAGAATTGCACACAATATTCCAACAGTGGCCTAACCAATATCCTGTACAGCCGCAACATGACCTCCCAACTTGTCGAATCTTGTCGAACGCCTTACTGAAGTCCAAATAGATCACATCTACCGCTTTGCCCTCATCAATCCTCTTTGTTACTACTTCAAAAAACTCAATCAAGTTTGTGAGACATAATTTCCCGTGTACAAAGCTACGTTAACTATCCCTAATCAGTCCTTGCCTTTCCAAATACATGTACATTCTGTCCCTCAGGATTCCCTCCAACAACTTGCCCACCACCGATGTCAGGCTCATTGGTCTATAGTTCCCTGGTTGTCCTTATCACCTTTCTTAAACAGTGGCACCACGTTAGCCAACCTCCAGTCTTCGGCACCTCACCTGTGACTATCAATGACACAAATATCTCAGCAACCTTATTATAAAAGGTTTATAAAATCGTGAGGGGTATAGATAGAGTTAATGGTAGTTGTCTTTTCCCTAGGATTGGGGAGTTCAAGATTAGGGGGAGTATATTTAAGATGAGAGGAGACAGATTTAAAAATGACACGAGGAGCAAACTTTGAGATAAAGTGTGGTTCACATGTAGAATGCACTTCCTGTGGAAGTGTGGATACAGGCACAGTTAAAATGTTTAAAATACATTTCGATAAGCACATGAATCGGAAAAATTGAAGGGATATGGACCTTCAGGCAGGTGCAACTAGTTTAGTTTGTGATTATGTTTGGCATGATCCCCAAAGGGTCTGTTTCCATGCTATATAGCTATGACTTTATGTATCAACATTCGCAGACCTGTACATAAATGATTTGATATCATCCACAAGTAGTAGAAATTTAATTCTTTCTCCCCAGGTATATAACCAAACTGCCCCAAAGATGCACTTCTCTTTAGCAGCTAGGTTCTTTTTAAAAAATATTATCCGTCCCTGAATCATAAATACATGAGAGATCATTTTCAGCACATTTTGTTGCTGAACTGCAGCATTAGGTATTCATCTGACATTGCAGCATACACAGACTCAGGAGAAAAAATAATGCTACCAACTGCAAAATAATTGTTAAACGTCACCCAGTGGAGGTTTCACTCCTCAACCCGATGTAGCATGGAGTGAGATGCCTGATTATTAATTCAGCAGTACTATTGAACATCTCAGTTTAGTTCTTTCAGAACAAAAGGGCGGCACAATGGCTCATTGGTTAGCACTGCTGCCTCACAGCACCAGGGTCCTGGGTTCTATTCCCATCTGTCTGTGTGGAGTTTGCACATTCTCCCCGTGTCTGCATGGGTTTCCTCCGGGTGCTCCAGTTTCCTCCCACAATCCAAAGATGTGCATGTCAGGTGAATTGGCCATGCTAACTTGCCACAGTGTTAGGTGTGTTAGTCCGGGGTAAATATAGGGTAGGGGAATGGTTTGGGGGGTTTCTCTTCAGAGTGGACTTGTTGGGCCGAAGGGCCTGTTTCCACACTGTAGAGAATCTAATCTAATCAAGAAAGTGGTGCGTGTATGGAATGACCAGCCAGAGGAAGTGGTGGAGGCTGGTATAATTACAGATGGGCGGCACTGTGGCACAGTGGTTAGCACTGCTGCCTCACAGTGCTAGAGAACTGGGTTCAATTCCCGCCTCAGGCAACTGTCCCTGTGTCTGCGTGGGTTTCCCCCGGGTGCTCCGGTTTCCTCCCACAGTCCAAAAATGTGCAGGTTAGGTGAATTGGCCATGCTAAATTACCCGTAGTGTTAGGTGAAGGGGTAAATGCAGAGGAATGGGTCTGGGTGGGTTGCTCTTTGGAGCGTCGGTGTGGACTTTTTAGGCCGAAGGGCCTGTTTCCACACTGTAAGTAATCTAATCTAAAAGATAAAATGGTGCCTAAATCTAATACTAATTCTTGACTAAAAGATCTTAAGCGTTCATCATTGTAAATTATTCTCTTGGAAATAATTTCTTTAAATGTTAAATTCCTGTTTTGAAAATGAAGTACAACTCATTGATCTGGCCAGAAACTGCAGTATTCCTGAGAACATTGTCATAATTTTAAATCTTTCCGATTTTTTTGATTCTATCAATATTTAATCAATCAATATTGATTATCACATGTTGGGTTTAATCAGAGTTTAAGAAAGGGCTCCACAAACTGAAGGAGCTCTTGCTATACATTAGTAGTGTGGGCCAGAAGGCCTGCATTCAAGTCCTAAGGTGTCTTGTAATATTTCTAAACAGATTGATTAAAATAACTTTCACACACCGAAAACAAATCTATGACCAGGAGAATTGATGAGTTTAGACATGGCAAGATGGCTGGGAAGTGGGAATGGCCTTTTCTTTTCAGCTCTTGATGCTTCAAATCCTCAACACTTTTCAAATTAGTCACACTGTCTATCACACCAAGGTCTCCCAAAGTCTCTGAATGTATAAAATATATTAGTATTGGATCTTGATGGATTATTGATTAATCTTATTGCCCTTTGAAGTTTTTCTTCATCACAAACTACCCAGTAAAATGTTGAGTTCTGTGTCAAAGTCATGGAGCACAAGTCTGCCTTTAAAATAATCGACCTATCATTACCTTCTTTCGCCTTCAGACATACTTACTGTCCTTATCTTTTCACAACTTACCCTGGGCTGTTCCACCTGATTGGTTCTATAAATCCTTCTTGTCTCCTTTTCAGTCTCCAACACATTTTCAGAGCTGCAGTGTTTGGGTGAGAAGTGACTATGTCCAGAGCTGTTTGCAAGGCCCATTCACAAGCTATTCATGAAAATTATTCAGTCCAATTATTTTAATTCCTTACTAGATTATTTAACCATCTGCTTATTCACTGAAGTAACATCCATTCTAATCCTGCATACCAATTAGTTTTTAACATTCCACCATATATCATAATAAAAAGTTATGAAAAGTCTAACACTATTTGAAGTATCATTATTTATTTTAAGTAGATGTCCAGTTGCTCTCCTACAATTTCAGAGGCTTCATCTGAACACTTCCCCTTTGTAGGCTGGGTATAGATGACATCTGTTAGCAATCGGGGAAGATTGCTCCCTCCTTATTTTTTTTGTTGCCCCTGTTGGTCTTTGTATGTTTCCCAATCCTCTGGTTTCCTATTGTCTTCGCCACATTATATGCTTTATCTTTTGCTTTTATGCTGTCCCTGACTTCCCTAGTCAGCCATGATAAACCCTCCCTGTACCATGCTTCTTTTACCTCAGATGAATCTCTGCTGTGTTTCCTGAACTACTCTCAGAAACTCCTGCGAAACTCCTGTTCCACTGTCTTTCCTGCTAGGCTCCCTCACCAGTCAACTCTACCCAGCTCAGAACAGGGGTGAGGTGCCAGCTGGGCAGGAAATATGGTGCCAACTAGGTAGAGTCTCAGCTGAGTTCGGCATAGAATGTCAGAGTGCAACGTGGTTCAGGTAGTTTGAGATGGGTAGGAGACATTGAGTCATGCTGAGGAATGGGGAGGGCTAGGTGTCCTGTCTGAGGGATTCAGGTCTGGCAGTGGGGGAGGGTGTTAGATCAATCTGGGTCCCGATTGTTTCATTGGTTTGCTTCTGAAGACATGAAAGCTAAGACAGCTTTCAGCAAGCTTACAGCACTTACCTATTCCTTTCCCTGTCTCAAATTAATTTTATAGAACAAAGAACTGCAGATGCTGTAGACCTGAAATAAAAGCAGAAATTGCTGGAGAACTTCAGCAGGTCTGGCAGCCTCTATGGGGAGAGAGTCGAATGAACGTTTCAAGTCCGGTACTCTTCATCAGAACTGTTGGCTGGTAAGAAAACTGGGACTAACACTGAAGCCAACATGGAGTAGAAGTGGGGAGGTGAGCAAATAGGTGGGGACAGAGCCCAGAGAGAGAGAGAGAGATGTGAAAGGGGTAGGCAAGCGTGGAGATAATGGCTAGCAGGCCTGGACAGAAGAAACGCTGAATAAGAATATTAAGAACTAAGAATGGGAAAGTAGGTGAGCTGTACTGAAAGCAACCCATACAATGTGAAAATGGGCCAAGAAATAGGTGAGAATTTAGATTACTTACAGTGTGGAAACAGGCCCTTCAGCCCAATAAGTCCACACCGACATTCCAAAGAGCAACCCACCCAGACCCATTCCTCTACATTTACCCCTTCACCGAACACTAAGGGTAATTTAGCATGGACAATTCACCTAATCTGCACATTTTTGGACTGTGGGAGGAAACCCACGCAGACACAGGGAGAATGTACAAACTCCACGCAGACAGTTGCGTGAGGCGGAAATTGAACCCTGGTCTCTGGCGCTGTGAGGCAGCAGTGTTAACCACTGTGCCACCGTGCCACTCTATGGGTGACTGTACTAAAAGCAACTGATGTCACTGCTGGAGCGGGTGTGGGATAGTCAAAAAACATGGACAGATAAAATAAGGCTGTAAAGTTGTTGGACTCAATGGCAAATCCTAGAGCTTGCAGGGTCACTAAGAAGAAAATGAGGTGTTGTTCTTTGGGTTTACACTGAGGCTTGCTGGAGCACTGCAACAGGTCTGAGACAGAAATGTTGGTGGGGGAACACGGTGGTGTGCTGAAGTGGCAGGTAACTAGGGTCATTTTTGCAGACAGAATGTTAGTGCTTTGCAAAGTGGTGACCCAGCCTGCATTTTATCTCCCTCGTGTAGGCGAGACCACATTGTGAGTAGCAAATACAGTAGATTAGGTTGAGTGAAGTGCAGATAAATCGATCCTTCATCTGGAAGGTATGTCTAGTACCTTGGATGGTGAGGAGGAAGGAAGTAAATATGCAGGTGTTATACCTTCTGTGATTGCATGGGCAGATATTGTGGGAGTGGGAGTTGTTGGGAATTTGAGGAGGAGTGTAGTGTACCAGAGTGTCCTGGAGGTAATAGTACTTGCAGAATGCTTACGAAGGAGGCAAAGGGAATATGTATCTGGTCATGGCACATGGTCTTTGGAGTTAATGGAAATGGTTGCTTACAGTCACTTGGATATGAAGAGAAGATAAGTGAGGATCAAAATGACCCTAACATTGCTGTGGAAGGGAAGAGGGCAGAGGTACGGGAGATGAATTGGACATGGTTAAGGGTCCTTTCAACCATGGTGGTGGAGAATCCTCAGATGAGGAACAGAATGGGGCCCTTTGAAGTCTCCCTGCCCCCCACTGCTGAAGATGGCATCATCAGAACAGATGTGGCAGAAATGGAGAAACTAGGAGAATGAAATACAATCTTTGTACTACAATGATACAATGGCTTTAAGAAGTGTATTTTTTCCTTTTTTTGAAGACTTGTTTTCAGGTCGAGGTGAAGAGCTGTCTATTGAAAACACAAAGTAAACAGCTTGTGAGGCCTGGGGTGTTTTTTTAAGTTGGAGCAATAGAAGCAGACTGAATAGGTGGGGCAAGATCCCACAGACCCAGGATGTTTAGTTCCAGCAGTTGTTGCTAGGATGTCAGCAGGGTTTGAAAGCTGCAGCACATCTCTCCCTGTTACACTCTCTCAGAATTTTCTCTTGATGTTTTGTCTCCTGAGCTGCCAGAATTGTATGGGAGACAATCCACTTTATTGACCTTGCCTTTGTTTATGGGTTGTTATTATATTGGAACAGTCAATTCATAATAGTTACTGTATCTATTATTTTGTTTCAATAGAGTTGCAGCTAAGTCAATTATCTTCTTTAGCTGTATTTTCACAACAGTGTATCAATAAATTGTGTTCTGTTTAACGTCAAGTAGTTGACCAACCAAATTGTATCTGTAATGCAACAACTTAAAAACTTAATTTAAAAACAGGGTCTAGACTATCATTGGAATATTTTGAGGGGTGTTTGGTCTGGTCCACAACAATGGGAAGCAAGGTGTCAGGATGTATAATTAATTATTCCAGTTCCAAAAGAGAGAGAAGCAGCATTGATCATGTTATTGATGTACCAGAGAAAGGGTCATGGTTTGGGCCTGTATAGGATCATTTCAATTGCCAGCTGACTTCAGTGTTGTGGGATTTTGGCACCTCTGTAATGTGGAACCCAGAATGTGCACTGATGTTTGGCAATTCAAAGGAAAGGTATGATGGTATTATAAACAGTCCAAAGAATGTTCTCTCAGCTAATTTTACTTATGGGGAGACTGTCTTCTGAGGAGAGATTGAGTAGTTGAGGCTTGCATTCATTGGAGTTGAGAAGATTGAGAGGAGACCTTATGGCAACATCCAAGACTCTTAGGCGACTTGATAAATTAGATGCAGAGAGTGTGTTTCTCCTTCTGGGAGAGGAGACCCCATGGCATTATCTCAGACTAAGAGTAACACACTTAATACACAAATGAGGAGGAATTTTGTTTCACAGAGGGTGGTATATCTGTTTTCTGTTTAATTCTCTTATTTTAATTTTGGACACATGATAGAGTTTTATGGAAGCTGTCAGCCTCCTCAGGTCTTCGTACGTTGTCCAGTTCAAATTTCAATATACCCCATTCCCCATCAATAACTCTCCCAATTTGAAAATGAGACCTGGCAGTCATTTGTAAAGGTAACAAATGTGAAGTCAGGATTTCACTTACCTCTGCGTATCCGACCCAGGGTCTAAGCTTTACAAAGGATATGGCTAATTTCTAATTGTGTAAGAAGCAGAAAGAGGTAAGGTATATTGCCCCTCATGCCTCCTCGACTATTTAATGAGATCACAGACTTATTTGATCTTGGCCTGAACTCAATTTTCCCTCTTGTTCCTTGTAGCCCTTCACTGCCCTAAAATCTAAAAACCTGATATGATTGGATTAAATGACCTAATCTTCATACTTCTTTGAGATAGCGAATTCCAAAGATCAATGCCTTTTGGAGATGAAATTCTTCCTGACTGGAAATCAATGGCATCTTACCCTGAAACTGTTCCCTTTGTACTCGTTTGCACAATGAAGAAAATCATCCTCTCAGCATCCACCAGTAAAACATGGTTGGAATCTTGCATATTTCAAACTTTCATTTTTCCAAAATGAAATAAATATAGGCCCAATCAGCTGATCATTTCCTCAAAATACAACCCTGTTATTCTGGGAACCTTCTAGCCACCGGTGAAGGAAGAATCCACCTTAAATAAGAAGACTAAACTATTGACAGTACTCTAGGTGTAGTCTTATTGACAATCTGTACAGGTGTAGCAAGACCTCCCACTTCAATCATCTCCTTGCAATAGTGCCAACATTCTATATGTCTCCTGTATCTGCAAGCTAATTTTGGCTTTCATTTAAGAGGTCATCCAGATTCCCTCTATACCCTCCCTTTATTAAATTTCTACTCTTCCATGAAATTGGATGACCTCACATTTTCACACATTATATTCCATCTGCACATTTTTGTCTAGATATTTCATTAAAATATATCTCTTGGCAGATTTTGTATTCTTCTGACAACCTACCTTCTCATCTATCTTTCTCGTATTAGCAAATATGGTTGCAATAAACGCCATTCCTTCACATAAGTCATTAATACAGATTGCAAGCATTTGAGACCGTAGCACTGCTTCCTGCAACAACCTCCTTATTATAGTTTGCCAACAAAAAAATGACTTATTTACCTTGACATTATTTTGATTTTGAAACAAACGGAAATTGCTGGAGAAATGCAGCAGGTCCTGCAACAACTACAGAGTGAAAGCCTTGTTAATGTTTTGGGACCATTGATCTTTCTTCAGAACTGACAGTAGCTAGAAAAAGGTGATATATAGGCTGAACACAGGGGTCGGGGTAAAGGTGTCAGTCATAGGTGAAGACAGAACCCAGGTAGAGAGAAAGACAGTTAGACAGACAAAGGGATGGATAATGGTTAAGTCAGAGCAGAAGAAAAGCTGATAATGATGTCTATTAGCAGGTGAAAGTGGGTTGACTGTGTTGAAAGCAACCCATTTGATGACAGGGTCTGGGGTTTGGGGGTGGGCAAAAGTCACAGAAGATTGTGTTCAAGCCTGAAAATTATTGAACTTGATAATAGGTTTGGAAGATTTCTCAGTAACTCGGTTATTTCTCAGTAACTCGGAGACTCTAGCAATGCTCTTCCATATGAAAAGATGATATTTCTTGCAAACACGATTTTCCATTCATGAAACCATGTTGACTCTGCTTGACTGTACTGATTTTCTAAATGATCTGCCAGCACTTTCTTTCTCAAACAAGCAGAAAAAGGTTATTTAAATCTAAAATTGACATTGAATCTAATCACCGAACCATTTACCAAACTGAACATGGTAAAACAATTAGACATTGTTGACGCATTAAGGCTGCAAAACAAGTTCAGAAACTATTTATGTTTTCCAAAGCCATTAATGTGAGAGATCATTTGTATGAAATTCATTGTTTGCAATTTTCTGCCTGAAAACCACATTAGCTATCGAAGGTACAATAGAGGTCAGTTAGATCCAGGAACAAAGCCAGCTCCCCTGGCAAGTGATTGTTTAATCACTGGAGCCACTGATGGAAGTATAAAGGTTTAAACAGGTGAATGCCTGTGAGGATGATGTAAAAGATCATGCATGCGAGTGAGATAGCATCAGCATGTCTTCAGTAGAAATACCACACCACTGTAAAACCGTACTTAGTTCCTTAATATGCAATACAAATTAATATTAAAGCCCACTGAAGACTTGGTAATATTTCCTAGCTAGACTAACCAAACATGCACAATGCTTAATGCTATATCTCAGTGTGACACACTCAGCAGTGGTGACAATGCTACTTTGCATAATATGATGTCTATATTTCATTGATGAATGGAGAATTGTAGAAAGGGGATGCAAATATATACTGTTGCTGCCTGTTTGATGGAAAATTTTATTCCTAAGGTATAAAACAAGGCAAGGAACTTGGGAAATCTTGTACTAAATTAAGCAAAATTTTATAATGTATTAATGCACTTTTAAGACAGGTAAAATCAGCCTGAACTGAAATGTAAGAAACAAAAGGTTTATATAGCATCATTCATGACTTCAGAAAATTCCAAAACACCGCCTATGTGTAATCACTGTTGTAATGAAAGAAACATTGAAGCCAATTTATACACAGCAAGTCCCACAAAACAAAATGGGGTAATAACCAGGTAATGTTGTCTAGAGATGTTGACTTTAGATATAAATTATCATTGACAGATTCAAACTCACCAACCAATGAGCCTTATTGCCACATTTTCAAATTGCAGTACTGGCTCAAGGCCGAGTATACTAACTTAGACATTGCTACATATAGCACATAACGACTCAAGCTTCTGTGGGATTAGTTTGGTCAAAAATTTGCATTGCTTCCTGCTGAGAACAGGCAAAACAGAACAGCAAATCATTATCATACCCAATGTATGTTTCTGAGGTTACACAATTCTGAAGAAAAACTTAATTTACTTTGTAAAATAAAAATTGCCAAAATATCAAGTTTTATTTCTACAACATATCATTTTAAAATAGCAGAAAAGAAGTCTCATTTCAATTTCTTAGCTGATGGATTAGCATATGTTTTAATCTGAGAAGACAAAAATGCTGTAGAAATAATCTGAATATTTCCAGCAGTCTCCCTGAAGGCAATAGCTACAATAAACACACAGGGTTCCTACCCTGTTTGCAAGTGCAAGTAGCAAAAACTGAAAGGATTAATTAGGAAATCTCTTCTTCACTCCAGTGTGCCATTTACCACCTAACGTACTAACACTAATGAAGTGAGCAATTTGCATAAGTTGCATTTTAATCAACACAGGAACATTGTCAGGTTAGTCAAGAGTTCAACTCTTGGGAAATGTTAGATACCACACACAGAACAAATCACGCTACCCATTGTTATTGATCTTTTGTGATTGCAGCGCACTAAAACAACTCAACAAAAACGGAAAAATACACATTTCATTGGAGAATATAGATTAGAAAAGTAGACCAAATAAATGAAGCAAACTTCAAGCTGAGTTTTTGCAAAAATGCTGTTCACAACAAAGGAACTCTTCAGCAACCAATTTCAGCATTACATAGTCCCAACGGATGTATAACATGATTATAGTCTGTTCCACCATCCAACAATATGCTTCAACCATTCTCTGTCAACCAATCCCAACTTCACCACTAAGACATTTTTACATCTTTCCATGCCATCCATTCTGTGTGCTAACTTATCTGATATTCTTACTTTATGCTAAATAAAGAACTTTGTCCTTTGAGGAACAACTTGACAATATCTCATTCAGGATAAATTTCAATTCAGGTGAAAACTCAATGTCCAATTCAGTCGACTGACTAGTGCCTCAGCATCATCCACACACAGTGCTTAACCTGATCCACTATCCTGATCTCCCATCCACTATTAACTTGTTCAACTATCTACTGATAATTCACTCTAACAGCCGAGTAGCAGGAATCAGACAAACATTTCTAGATTTGTTAGATTTAATTGTGCAAATGAATTTGCTGTACTATTTGCATATAAATGTCCATGAATGCCATTAGTCTTAACTCTATTTTGACAGGAAATATCACTCATCTTCTCATTGACCCTTTTTTTTGGCCATGTTTCAGTTTCATTAAAATGCTCATTTATTTTCTTGCTCACAACCTTGATTAAGAATATGCATGGAAAACAGTAAATGATTTTGAAATAATGTACTATACCTATCTAGTATTTACTACTTTTTGCAAACCTTTCACAGACTCTCCAAAATTATACCCAGTAAGAAATATTTCTTAGTTACTTTTTAAAGTTGTTAATTTAGTCTGAAATAGTTGTTAGAAAGTAAGTTGACTTTTTGTGATGCAGTTGGTTTGGAAAATCATTTACCTGAACACTTCTCTGTTATTGAATTTAAACTGAAGCTGTCAGTGAGTATGAAGAATTGGTAAAGATGAACTCACTGCCATAAAAATTATGATAGAGAATGATGGATGTAATTATCAATATAGAAATTTTCACATATTGATTTGAAATGAAACTGGGGGTCAGTTAAACAAAAGAAAAGGAATGCAAAAGGTGCATATTGTGTTAAAACTCGGCAGAATAACTAATTTTCTTCAGAAAAAAAAAGTAACTTAGTCTGCATGTGAGTCAAAACCACCCAGCAGAGTTATTTTGCTCTGCCCTCAGGACAAGGACAGTTCAATCTGCATGGTCGTCCCAAGAATAAGCATACACCCTACCATGGCAAATAATTAACTCTATAGTTGCATAGGTACATGTGAAGTATTCATTGGCAGTGGCCAAGCATTCATGTCACTGGATTGGTCATTGAAAACATAGGCACCTCTAGTTGTCATTAAAATCTCATCTAGTTGACTAATCCTCTTTAGGGAAAGAAAGCTACCATCTTTACCTGTTCTGGACGATATGTGACCCCACATCCATAGTAATAAATTCTTCAATAATCATAACTTTTGTATTTTAGAAGTATAAAGAATTATTTCATATTCCATTTACTATTGCTTGTGTACCAGTGGTACAACTTAATAGCTTAAATTGTGAATTTTACAAACTTTAACCAGACTCAATGTAGGGAAACTCCCAACAGAAAGCAATTCCCACAACTATCCCTAACCTCACCATCCCTCCGTCCCTCTCTGGTGAACACTGATGTAAAGTACTCATTAAGGATCTCATTCATTTCCTCTTGCTCCACGCACAAACTTCCTCCATTATCTTTGAGTAGTTCTACTCTTTCCCTCACTACCCTCTTGTTCCTAATATATGCATACAATTCTCCTTAACCCAGATAGCTAAGAACATTTCATAGTCCCTTTTAGCACTCCTTACTCCACATTTCAATTCCTTCATACTTTCTCTATATTCTTCAAGGACTTCATCTATTTTTAGTTACATAGACCTTAGGTTTTTTTTGACTAAACTGATAGCTTCCCCTGTCGTCCAAGTTTTCCGAACCCTCCCATTCCTGCCCTTCATTTTCACAGGAACATGCCTGTCTTTTGCTCTATTCAACTGATCTTTAAAAGACTCCCAGCTGTCAGGTGTGGATTCACCCTCAAACAGTTGTTCTTAATCAACATTATCCAGTTCTTGCCTAATTTGGGTTTTAGTTGGCCTTCCCCCAATTTAGTACCTTTGTCTGAGGTCCACACTTGTCCTCCATCATAAGTATTCAAAAATCTACGGAATTATAGTCACTATTCCCAAAAAGCACCCCCACTGAAACTTTGATCACCTGGCTAGGCTCATTTCCCAATATGACCCAGTATGACCCCTCACTTATTGGACTATCCATGTATTGTTTCCAAAACCTCTCTTGGACACACCTAACAAATTGTTCCCCATACAAACCCATGGCACTAAGGGAGTCCCAGTCAATATGGGAGAAATTAAAATCAACCACCGCTTCAAACCTGTGATTTTCACATATTTCCAGAATCTGACGACATAGCTCTTCCTCTATCTCCCACTGGCAGCTGGGAGATCTGTAGTACAACCCCAGCATTGTGATTGAACCCTTCCTATTCCTGAGCTCTATCCATAATGCCTCACTGGAAAATTCCTCCATTGCTTCCTGCCTCAGCACAGCTGCAATATGCTCCCTAACCAATAACGCAAATCACCCACCTTTTTTGCTTCATCCTCTGTCTCGTGTAAAATATTGATATCCTGGAATGTTATGCTGCCAATTCTGTCCTTCTTTCAAACATGTCTCTGTGGTAGCAACATCCTAATTGCATGCATTAATCCAGGCTCTGAGTTCATCCATCTTACCTGTTGTTCTTCTTGCATAGAAGCATATAGAGTCCAAGCCTTCAGTTCCACTGAGCTCAACAACTTGTTCCTGACTGTCCTTCTTCTTTAGCTATGTTTACCTTAGTCTCAAGCTCTTCTCCACTCTCTATACTTACTGACCTGCTGCTCTGCTTCCCACCCATCTGCCACACTAGTTTAAACCCTCCCAAGTGACACTGCCAAACCTCCCTCTGAGGATATTGGTGTCCGTCCTGTTTAGGTGCAACCCATCTTTCTTGGACAGAGACCATTTTACAATAGAATGCTTGACAGTTATTTTGGGTAAATGAGAAAATGGAAGGGGACTATTTCAAGAATGATCATTTTCAATTTCTATTTATTTTCAAATGGAAGATATGCACAAATAAAAATTCCAGTATCCTAGAAGTTGTGCTGAAAACCCATTTTGACTAAATGCCAAAACATTCCTAGTTGCACAATTTTTAAAATTGTGTAAGTACCAGAACAAAAAAAAACATTTCTAAAAGTTGCACAGTGCTTTGGAACAATGATGCTTCAAGAACTCAATTCACTTCTGTCACATCCAGAGACAGGCGACAATGGGTGCTCCGTAGACAGTGTCTTCCAGTCTCCACCACTATATCAGTGAGATCCCGAGTGTCCAGATCCTTCTCCTGGTAGCTCATCTCATGAACACCCTCTGCTTATTACCTCGCAGGTCCCCACCCTACCTGTATACATGAGGTAGCACCTCAACATGAGGTGACCATACCAGGTGTAGACATGCATTATCTTCCCCTTTGAAACGAGGGTGGTCAAGCCCAGTTCCCACATTTCCCCCTTTCCATCCATACTTTACCACATTCCCCTTTAGAAATGCTCCATAAATGCCATAACCCCCTTCCTTCAATCATGTAGTCCCCAAAACCAAAGAACAGTCTGCCAAGTCGGCATCTCACAGCAGTGGCCTGCTTTGTCCTCCCCACAAACTCCTTTCCTCCTAGTTACTGTGGACCAACTCAACAGACTAACCACGGTCCACCTCCTTGAGCAACCTAACCAGACAGGAAGTGCCCAGTTTCCGGACTGCATTTGTGTTAGTCAACCAAATTGATTAACCCTCTGGACTGATATCAAAGGTTGTCCTTGAATTTCTTTGCTGAGACCCACAACTTCGATGGCCCCTTCAGTGCGGGCAATTCTTCAAAGACTTTGAGCCACGGTAGATTGCTTGCTGCACATGCAGTGTGTTTTCCGTGTAAAATGGTGGCACATAGCATAGTGTGAATTTGACGCAGCAAATCAATTTCATGATGACAGTTGCTGGTGCCCCTTGCAATGCCAGTGTGTACTTCCTAAGCACAACGCAGCTGAGCTGGTGAGGTGCTGTAACATTTGTGAGGGGGTTGGCTGGCGTTGGATTCCAACTTCGCTGGATGAGGAATGTGTGTGGCTAGTGTCACTGGATTGTGCCTTAATATGCTGTTTTATGCTGAGTAATCTGGAAAATCCTCACAGCCAATGACAATACTCTGACTCTTTTGTCAAGAATCCTCAACATCTAGCTTGTTCAGCATCTTTGATAAAGTGGCCAGCTGAATATTAATGAGGCAGGCTATGGCCTTTATAACATGTTTACCAGCCCTGATTACTCTTAATTGTTAACTCACCATTCCCTGGAAGAAACCTTCCCTGTCACTTCACAAATGCACTAAAAATGCAGAGAGTTGCTCCTTACTTCAAGGTAAGTCTCAATGGATTTCACATGTAATTTTGACACAAATCTTGACATAGTCAACATTGCTCAGAACTCTATGATTTCAGCCACTGTCTTCATGAATTTTCCAAAAACATGTGATAAGTTTCCTGAGAATACAATTGGAAGCAACATTCAGACATGGATGACTTAAGCCAATGAAATAGAGACTTAGAATAAAGAGTCAGTCTTCGAATTGGTGGCAAGAGACCAACAGTATGATCTATACTAGCACCTGAGATTCACTCAATGTAGATAGATTCAGAAGAATCTTTAGATTATATATGACTCAGAGGCAGAGTATAGTTTTACATCTAAGTTTATAGAAGGTACTAAGTTACGAGGAAGTGCGCAAATGAGAATAAGAAATTTCAATCGTACATAGGCTTTATGAATTTTTCCACAAATGAAGCTCTTTGGAGGTCTTCCACTTTTAACCAGATATAGAAAAATAGACTGTTTGCTTGAAGTTGGCACTTAAGGTCCTGTGGAGGAACAAAGGGATTTGGATATCCATATGTACACTGAAAGTAAGTGCTCCGGTCAATGGTATTCAAAAACACTAAAGAAATATTGCTCTTTATCTCAATGGAGTTTGAATACAATATGAGTAAATATAAAAATGAGGTTATAAAATTAGGTTTGCAATAAGAATTTTAATATGATTTTGCTTATTGTACATTAAAATGATAAGGTCACATAGTTTTCACTTCTTTGCTAGAAAAATCTGAAGATGTTCACTTACCACAGACAGTCCAGTCGTCAGTGTGAGCAGTGATTTGAAATTTAACACTAAAACAAAACTGACCATACAGTTGACAAATTTCCAAGAGTTCCAACACAATGCCAAATTAATATTCCTCAACTAGTACTGGAACAACCAATTGTACATTTTTTTAAAATGCATGGAACAAATCCAACTGATTTTTGAAAATCACAGAGAAAAATATCTTGCACTCTAAGTCACATACTCTTTTTTAAACAGGTTTACAATTTTGTTGCACATATACAGAGTACTGAGTATTGGATTTTTTTTTACTTACTCGCCCAAAGTAACAAAAGATTTTTTCTGCATCACTTAAATTTTTGTTGCTCATTGCTAAATTTGCTGACAAGACAAAAACAGCGAAATAGGTTGTCAACAGGACAAATAAAAGAAAGTGAGGACTGCAACTGCTGGAGGTCAAAGTCAAAAAGTGTGATGCTGGAAAAAGCACAGTTGGTCAGGCAGCATCCAAGGAGCAGGAGAGTCAACATTTCGAGCTTAAGAGCTTATGCTCAAAATGTCAACACTCCTGCTGCTCGAATGCTGCCTGACTGGTTGTGCTTTTCCAACACCACATTTTTTGAAGAGGACAAATAGAGCCGACCAAGGAATATAGGGAAGGTCAAATGTTGAGGCAAATATCTGACTGATGGAGTATAATGTGAAAAATGTGAAACTGCCCATTTTGCCAAGAAGAATAAAAAATGATATGTTGCATAAATGGTGAAAATTCTGAGATGCAAAGGGATCCGGATATTCTAGTGCATAAATTACCAATAGTCAATATGGAAGTGCTGTAAGAGTATTTAGGGAAGCTGTCCAAATTGTATTGTTTGTGAGGGGAATTGAACATAGAAGTAGGAAAGTCATATCTCACTTAGACAGTGAATTGGCGAAGCCACATATGGTGTACTGTGTATAGTATTGATGGCCTTGTTTAAGGAAGTAAGTGAATATGTTTGAAATTATTCAGAGAGGATTTACAACTCTGATTGTTAAAATCAGCTGGCAATCTTCCAAGGACAGGTTAGGTTTGGATAGGTTGAATAGATAAAGCTTGGATCCACTGGAAATTTGAAGATTAAGAGGTGACTTTATGGAAACATGCAATATCCTAAGGGTCTTTGACAGGGTGTAAGTGAAAAGGCTGTCTATTCTTGTGGGTGAATCGAAAACCAGAGGTCACTATTTAAAAATAAGGGATCGGACATTTAAGGAAAATCTTTTCCTCATGGATATTTTTGAGACACGGGTAGGTTCTGGACAAGCAGAGAGGTGAAAGATCATTGGGAGTAGATGGGAATGACGAGTAATCAGGTCATCCATGATCTTATTGAATGGCAGAGCAAACTTGAGGAATCAAAATGGTCTTCCCAAGTTCCCACTAGATATGCTGCTTTTTCTCAATATTCAGCCTTCTGTTTGTTTGTCATTGACACAGACCTTCCTTTCCATCCTTGTTTGTTTTGCTTCCTTGTTACTATCCTTCTCCACATGTTTTCCTGACATTTTACTTATTTTTGTCATTTCAATATTCTTACTAATTTATTACTTTACAAATCCTGTTTGCCCTTTTTTTCAATTCAGTTGGCCTTGACCTTCCCCCTTCACATTATCTGCTGTATTCACAGAATTTGGCTCCTCAGCCATCTCTGTCTCCTAGGATTTCTCTTAAAACTTGTCCTTTTTGTTTCCCATTTGTTTTCTGTAAATTGCCAGATTTATCCTTACTCATGTTATTTTAACTTTATAATGCTTATAAAGCAAGACATTATTTTCAAGTTTGGAAATAAAATGTCCTTTAAAAGATTTATAGCAAAGATGCATGAGATATTGACAAGCATGAACCTTTTAATATTCCTGTTGTTAGTTCCAAATTGTTTTTTTACTTCAAAATTACATTGTTACCTTCCAGTATACATCTTAGCAGTAATTGGATAAAAAGTCCTAGATCTTGGAATTTCTCTTGTGGATAGCTCAATTCAACATATTTTACATACGCATCAGAATCTGTGAGAAAATAGCAGCTTGTTTGCAAATCACTTTCACTGCATTGAAAAAAAAGATATGATTACTCTATCCCTAGAAATGACTTTTATGAGAAATTATGTCTAGGTTCAAACCCTGCCTATCTCTTGATACAGGTGGAATTTGCAGCTGGACACCAGCATGAAAATATAGGATTATTTAGAAGCTTTGGTGACATGCAGGATGACATAAAGTGCCTGTGTTTAGGATCTTGGACACTGTGTGATGAAAGCAGATGCAGTTCTGTCTTACCAAAGAGAATTGCATCATTATCTAAAGAGGAAATCTTTAGATGGTTTTAGGGAAAAGACAGTGAAGTGACACAAGGTCAACTGCACTTATAGAGATTCAGCAGAGGCATGATGGACTGAACACAACAGAACTGTTCTTCTGGGGTGTTTCGATTGTATGATTCAATGCTGTTGGCACCAGTTAGGTCATCAATATGCTGCACTCTCAGCAGTATGACAGACAAATAACTACTTGATTACTAAGGTATTGATTGCCCAAACTAATCAGAATGGAAACATTTATTCAACACTAATCAATAAGAAAGAAAGTGTCCAATCAATATTGCAATCATGTCTTGCCACCCTAAGGTAGCAAGGAATACTTTCGAGACCATCTGACTTAAAAGCTTAGTTATTTGAAATGAAAATGCAAAAACAATAAATGACAATGCAGCTTAATTAATACGTTTGAATTGTATAGAAATATCCCTTAGACATTTTCCTCTCTCAAGCAACTATATTGTTTCGGGTCAACTGCTGCAGAAAGAGAAACATGTAACCTGAACAGCGCTGCAGGAGACTTTTTAGATCAGTGTCTACAGATCAACCACTTTTAGTTACTTTAAACAAACACCTTCCTTGATGGTCAGAAATATTGTTGGGTCATTTACAATTCAGCACCATTAATCTTCACTCACTGCACCTCTGACAAAGAAACAGCCTACACAACTTTTATCAACTAATTTGATGCCACACAGCACAATGCCTATTCCCAAGTTTTTTTCTTCCCTATCATAAACATGGATAATGAATTTCCAGCATTTACTGCCTGGCCATTAGATCTTTCCAACCCCATCAACCATGTCTGTCAGACTAGAGGATCAGCAATTGGTGAATGAAGAGTGCAAGGGTGCCCAGAACAGATGAGGTGCCAACTTGATGAAGCTACCGGACAGACATGCTTGCATGCTAAACAGCATAACAGTAATGGGCAGAGCTAATAAACTTCAAAAGCAATGGTTCAGATTCAATCTTAGTAGATGAGTGTGATGAGGGGAGGTTGGAGAGTGGATGCTGGGCCATGAGGTTGCAGTTTGTATTGGAATACAATTCAGTTGGTGCTGATGGCTCACAGCACCTCAGGAATACCAAGTCTTGAGTTGTTAGATCTGTTTGAAGTCTGTCCCATTTAGCACAGCCATAGTGGCATGCAAAATGACAGAAGCTATCCTCAATGTTAAGATGAGATTTCATCTCCATATGGACTATGTAGTGGTCACTCTTACCAATATTATCATGGACAGATGCATCTCTGGCAGGCAGTTTGGTGAGAATGAGGTCAAGTATGTTTTTCTCTCTTATTGGTTTCTTCATAAATGCTGCAGACCCAGTCCAGTAGCTATTTAATGCATAACCAGTTGGGTCAATAGTGGTGCTGCTGAGTGAGCATTGGCAGTGGATCTTAAACTTCTTGACCCAGAGAACATTATGTACTCTTGCCGCCCTTAGTATTTCCTCCAAGAGGCATGCAATACGTATAAGTACAGATTCATCAGCTGAGGGTGTACATATTAACCAGCAGCATTCCTTTACCCACATTTGAGCTGATGTCATGAGAATTCAAGGGGTCCTGAGTCAAAATTTAGGATCCTAGAGAAACCTCTTCCTGATTATAAACCACAATGCCAGTACCTCCCTTGTCCTGTCATGCCAATGGGATAGGGATGGTGATGATATTATCTGGAATGTTATCTGTGAAGTATGATTCGATGAGTAGGACTACATCAGACTGTTGCTTTATTAGTTGGTGAGATAACTTTCTCTATTTTGGCACTAGCCCCTCAATGTTATAAAGGAGAATCTTGCAGGGTCAATAGGTAGAGTTTGTCAATCATATTTCAAGTTTTATCCCTTTAAGACTTTTTAAACTGTTAGTTACAAATGAGTGCCAGGCCATTTCAAAGATTAACTAAGAGTCCACCACAATGCAGGGTTGCTAATGGAACACCAACTACTCTATTTTCCCATGTGTAAGTCACACCAGCTAAGGACAAAAGATTTCATTCCCAATAGGCATTAATGAACCAGGTGGATTTTTACAACCATTGACAATGGTTTCATGGTCATCACTAAAGTTCTCATTCCAGATGTTTTTTTCCAAAATTCAAATTTCAACCACAAGTCATAGTGGGATTTGATCGAAGGTTTTTAAAACATTACCTGGATCTTTGGATGACCAGTCCAGCAGAAATACCACTGTGCCATTTCCTCCCCTTACATGTGTATCAAAATTATGAGTTGATTGAGCACCATATACACAATTACAGACAGTCCCAGCATTGCAAGGAGTCTTACAACACAGAGACAGGCCCTTTGGCCAGACTAGTCCATGCCGACGCAATTGTCCATCCATACTAGCCCCATTTCCCTGCACTGGGCCCATATTCTTCTAATTCTTTCCTAACCATGTATTTGTCCAAATGCCTTTTTAAATGTTGTTAATGTACCTGCCTCAACCACTTCTGCTGGTAGCACATTCAATATGCATACCACCCTCTGCGAAAAAAGTTGCCCTTCAGGTTCCCTTTTATTCTTTCCCCTTGAGCCTTAAACTGATGCCCCCAGTCCTCGATTCCCCAACCCTGGGAAAAAGACTGCGTGCATTCACCCTACCCATGCCTCTCATGATCTTATACACCTCCAAAAGGATCCCTCCTCAGTCGCCTACACTCTAAACTCTACACTTTTACACTCCAACCTCTCCCTGTAACTCGGACCATTGAGTGCAGGAAACATCCTTTAAAATTTCTTTTGCATTCTTTTCAGTTTAACAACATCCTTCCTCTAACAAGATGACCAAAATTGAACCCAATATTCCAAGTGCGACCTCACCAAAGTCCTGTACAACTGCAACGTAACTTCCCAACTTCTGTACTCAATGCCCTGACAGATAAAGGCCAGTGTGCCAAAAACCTTCTTCACTGCCCTACCTACCTGTGACTCCACTTTCAGAGAACTGTGAACCTGAACTCCAAAGTCCCTCTGTTCCACTACACTCCTTAAGGCACTTCCACTCACCATAAAATTCCTACCTTGATTTGACTTTCCAAAATGCAAGACCTCACACTTATCTATATTAAACTCCATATGCAATGTCTCGGCCAACTTCCCCAGTTGATCAAGGTCCTGCTGCAATTTCTCATAACCTTCTCAATGTCCACGATACTGCCCATTTTAGTGTCATCGGCAAAATTACTAATCATGCCTTGTACATTCTTATCCAAATCATTGATGTAAATAACAAATAGTAATGGGCCCAGCACTGACCCTTGAGGCACTCCACTGGTCACGGGCCTCCAGTCCAACAAGACTCCTTCCACTATTACCCTCTGCTTTCTCCCAACAAGCCAAGTTTGTGTCCAATTTGCCAGCTCGCCCTGGATTCTATGCGATGTAACCTTCCAGAGCAGCCTACCATTTGGAATCTTACCAAAGGCCTTATTGAAAACCATATAGACTACATCTACTGCCCTCCCCTCATCACCCTTCCCATTCACTTCATTAAAAAAATGTAACAAAGTTGTGAGGCATGATCTCCCATTCACAAAACCACACTAATGACTCTCATCAAAACCTGACTTTCTAAATGTGCATATATTTTATCCTTCAGATTTTTCTCAAGTAACTTACTTACGACAGATATTAAATTTACTGGTCTATACTTCCCAGGCCTTTCTTTGCAGCCCTTCTTGAATAATGGCACAACATTCACTACCCTCCAGTCTTCCAGGACCTCACCTGTGGCTAACAGTAATGCAAAAATCTCAGCCAATATTTTTTGTATGCTCTGAGGATTTCCTTCATCCTAGCTGCCTATACCTGAGCTACATCTCCTTCTTTTTTCTGATCAAAGCCTCAATATCACCCGTCATCCAGGGTTCCATATTCCTGCCCACCTTGCCCTTTACCCTCACAGGAATATATAGATCTTGAACTCTACTTATCTCACTTTTAAAATCCTCTGACTTGCCAGAGGTTACCTTTGCCTCCAAACAAACTGCTCCTGTCTAATTCCATCAATATTCACCTTGCCCTACTTTAGAACTTGAACCTGTGGACCAGTTTTACCCCTCTCCAAACCATCTTAAAATTAATAGAACTATGGTCACTAGTCCCCAAGTGCTCCCCCACTGTCACCTCCATCGTCTGTCCTGTCCTATTAGCCAAGAGTAGGTCAAGAGGATCCATTCTGAAGTCCAGTTGCAATTCAAATTTTACACAAGTCAGAACACAATACAGAACACAATGAAAAGAAGCTAATCATCATTATGGGAAATGTTCATGTGTCAGGTATTTATAATTATAAGTATCTATAGTATTGCATTCATAAATACAAGTGTTCATAAGTCACACTTTCATAAATCAGGGACCCCTGATTAGCACTGGACACCTCTGATTGGGCTAAACAATAGGACAAAAAAGTCCATCTTTCTATTGTTCTTATTCCAGAAGTGACCAATCTTGTGACAATGTTGGTGGAAGTCTGGACAATTTCATTTTACTTCACAAACATGAAGTTTTGGAAACACGTGATGAGATAAAATAATAAGTTACTCAGGATTTTGTGTTGATGTTGTCACATGTGATGTATGTTGTTTAGATGAGACATCTGTTTCCTTTGGGCCAGTGTTCTTTTTTTTGTTTTAATAGTCAATATTCTCTTTAGAATGGCACTGTTGTTCCTGAATGAAACTTCTTGAACAGTTTCTAGATTCTGGATCTATTTATAGAAGCAGTTATACATACTGTTGGACATTGATATCTACTATTGAAGCATGATCTCACCAGTGTCCCATTTGAACTTGAAGTGAAATAGCAATCAAAACTGCTAATAGTTTTTCAAATGTAATTTGTTTCTCATCAGTTTGTTGCCTGTGTAACACTGTAACAGCTGTCCTTCCCATCTAGTAGATAAATGTTCTAACTTGTTCTGCATTTGAATTGGTGTCCAATGACTTGGAAAAAAATATTATTAGGACCTTGAGCTCCCAGTACCACCCTCATGTTGTTGCCCTTTGGTATTCTTAGTTGGTTACAGTGCACTGAATTTTAAAGTGGAATGGCACTGACCTTGTTAATGGTGCCTTTAGTATAAAGTGTGAATTTTCTTTACCAATAGGGCATCTTAATTGAAATGAAACTGTACCTTTTTCAAAGGTGGCTGAAGGATTCTCCAAAGAGTTGTGGACACAGTTTGCTCAAAATGGTTTTGCTTAATATTGGAAATTACTGTAACTCTGCCTATATTGTCATATTTATACTCAGTGACGTGCAGTTCTATGATATTATTATAAGATTGTTCCAGGGTTCTGAAGCCCCTACACAATATATACTAATTAGCAGAACAGCATTAAGACTTGGGCATAGTTGCATCACATAACTGCTGAACAGTAGTCATTCCACAAGTAAGTTCCTATGTCACAGGGAAGGAAAGGAATAGAATAAAATCCCTACAGTTTGGAAACAAGCCATTTGGCCTAACAAGTCCACATTGACCCTCCGAAGGGTAACCCACTCAGACCCATTCCCCAACCCTATTATCCTATATTTACCCATGACTAATGCTCCTAACCTACACATCCTTGAACACAATGGGCAATTTAGCAAGGCCAATTCATCTAATCTGCACAGCTTTGGACTGTGGGAGGAAACTGGAGCCCCTGGAGGAAACCCATGCAGACATGGGGAGAATGTGCAGACTTTCCACAAACAGTTGGCCTAGGCTGGAATCGAATTCAAGTCCCTGGCACTGTGAGGCAGCAGTGCTAACCACTGAGCCACTGCATTGCCCCAACTAAAGTACCCTAAATTGGCATGGGGTTATATGAGAGGTGATTGGGAGTGGGTAGGAATTTGAGCTGGCAAGGAGAAGCAAGATAATGGAAACAAACTACTCCAAGTTTCCCTCAAGAAACACATCATCTGAGCTCTATTGTCATGTCATTGTTCAATTAATATTCTGTAATTCACTGTCCATTATATGGAAAATCAAAACAAGAAATGCAGCAATGTTTCAATTCAAAAGGCGTATTATCACCTTATTTGGATAATTAAAGAATAGCTTGTAATGTATTACAAAAGAGTTAACCATATTGACTGTTATAATCACTGAAAACCATGAGCTGGCATGGAGGAGGAATAGAGATTGTGTGCTTGTCAGGAGGAGCGGGGGGGCAAGATGTGAGAGTGGAGAGGAATAGAGAGCTATTTCTCTTTTTGTCATATGCTTTCATAACTCGAATATATAGTGGGCCTTTCAACAAGGCTGCTCCAGCATATAGTAACCACTGAATCTAAACTCTTTCCAGTCTTTTCAGGCATGACTCCAGTTGGCATTTCTGCCCCTGTCACTCACTGCACTCCTTCCCATCTCCACCACAACCACCACTATGACCACATTAAAAGTCAAAGCCCTGGGGCATGTTCTTCTAAGTTGAATTTATGGAATGGGTAATTTATTTAGGATTAAAATGTACATAAAATGGGAAGATTCTTGTCAAAATCCATTCTCATCTGCTGTTTCAATGTTGCCAGCATCGGTTTCTCACAACCACTCTTTGTGCTATTATTAAACTATAGATGTGTCATGGAGAGCATTAAATGTATCACTTAGCTGCAAAAGCAATAGCCTGAGTCATCCTGTTACATCCTGTTTCCACAAGATCATGGCAGATAGTCACTTAAAATCACTGACTACAAACTATCCTGTAGTTACAGGATGTTACTGTAGTTATTAGAAATCTGGCCTCGAATAATGCCAAAACTAAATTGTTCATTCAACAAATTAAATCTACATTCTCCGGAAACAATGGTTTCAATATTAACACCCTCTTCACTATCCAAAAGCAGATAGAAAGAAAAGGGATGGGATGTGGTGGGAAAGTTAGATAATTAAAAAAGACAAAAATATATCTCCAGGTAAATTTTATTCACTTTTACTCACCTATACACTTTATTTTTACATAGAGTCATAGAGATGTACAGCACAGAAACAGACCCCTTGGTCCAACTTGTCCATGCCAACCAGATATCCCAACCCAATCTAATCCCACCTGCCAGCACCCGGCCCATATCCCTCCAAACCCTTCCTATTCATATACCCATCCAGATGCCTTTTAAATGTTGCAATTGTACTAGCCTCTACCACTTCCTTTGGCAGCTCATTCCATACAACTATGTTTTCACCCTCTGCATGAAAAAGTTGTCCCTTAGGTCTCTTTTATATCTTTCCCCTTTCACCCTAAACCTATGTCCTCTAGTTCTGGGCTCCCCACCCCAGGGAAAAGACTTTGTCTATTTATTCTATCCATGCTCCTCATGATTTTAAAAACCTATATAAGGTCACCCCTCAGCCTCTGACGCTCCAGAGAAAACAGCCCCGGCATATTCAACCTCTCCCTCTAGCTCAAATCCTCTAACCCTGGCAACATCCTTGCAAACCTTTCATGAACCCATTCAAACTTCACAATATCTTTCCAATAGGAAGGAGACCAGAATTGCACACAATATTCCAACTGTGGCCTAACCAATGTCTTCTACAGCCACAACATGACCTCCCAACTCCTGTACTCAATACTCTAACCAATAAAGGAAAGCATACCAAACGCCATCTTCACTATCCTATCTACCTGCGAATCCACTTTCAAGGAGCTATGAACCTACATGATTGTATCATGAGCAAAAGCTTGGCTATCTGGCAGAAAGGAGACAGTGGTGATAAAAGGGTCTTTCTCAGGATGGCAGCCTGTTAGGACCAGAACTTTTCACATTATACATTAATGATCTAGATTAGTTTCCCTACAGTATGGAAACAGGCCCTTTGGCCCAACAAGTCCACACCGATCCTCCGAAGAGCAACCCACCCACACCCGTTCCCCCACCCTGCATTTACCCCTTACTAATGCATCTAACACTATGGGCAATTTAGCATGGCAAATTCACCTGACCTGCACATCTTTGGACTGTGAAAGGAAACCGGAGCACCCGGAGGAAACCCACACAGACACGGGGAGAATATGCAAACTCCACACAGACAGTTACCCGAGGCAGGAATTGAACCCAGGTGCCTGGTGCTGTGAGGCAGCAGTGCTAACCACCGAGCCACCGTGCCGCCCCCAAAAAGATGAAGAAACTGGGGTCATTTTGGCTAAGTTTGCAAATGGTACAAAGATAGGTAGAGAGACAGGTAGCACTGAGGAGGTGAGGAAGTTGCAGAAGGATAGGAGAGTAAGCAAAGAAATGGCAGATGGAATACAACATGGGAAAGTGTGAGGTCATGCACGTTAGTGGGAAGAATAGAGGCATGGAGTATTTTCCAAATGGGGAAAAAATTCAGAACTCTAAAGTGCAAAGAGACTTGGGAGTTCTAATTCAGGATTATCTCAAGGTAAAATTACAGGTTGAGTCAGTAGTTAGGAAGGAAAATACAATGATGGCATTTATTTTGATAGGATTTATGTTTAAAAGCAGGCAGGGATGTACTTCAGAGGCGCTATAAGGCTCTGGTCAGACCACATTTGGAGTATTGTCTGCAGTTTTGGGCCTCATATCTCAGCAAGGATGTACTGGCATTGGAGCATGTTCAGAAGAGATTCACGAGAATGTCCCAGGTATGAAAAGCTTAACATATGAGGAATGTTTGAGGATTCTGGATCTATATTCGATGGAATTTAGAAGGATGACAGTGGATCTAGTTGAAACTTACAGAATAATGAATGGCCTGGACAGATGTTGGAAGATGTTTCCATTGATAGGAGAGACTAGCACCCGAGGGCATCGTGTTAGAGTAAAGGGAAGCCCTTTTAGAACAGAGATAAGAAGAAACTTCTTCAGCCAGAAAGTGATGAATCTATGGAATTCACTGTCACTAAGGCTCTGGAGGCCAGGTCATTGAGTATATTGAAGATGGAGGTAGAGAGGTTCTTGAGTATCAAAGGTATTAAGGGTAGGGAGAAAGCAGGAAAATGGTGTTGAGAAAGTTATCTGCCATGACTGAATGTTGGAGCAGACTTGATGGGCTGAATGGCCTAATTTCTGCTCCTATGTCTTATAGTCTAATGGTGTATAGGCTTCTTCTGACAGAAACCTACAAAGCTGGGGACAGGCCCTTCCACATGAGGCCAGGTTGCTGAGGACTAGCCCCACCAAACCGGAAATGCTTCTTTTGGGATCAATTGAATTATACATTTTCTGTGCATTTAAAACTCTTTGAGTCTATGTTATAAGTGCTCGGTTCTTCATTTCTTTTGCTTAATAAACTTGCATTTAATTGTAAACTATAATCTGTAAACAGTAAACCAATAGAAAATAAACAATGATCCATTAAGTCAATTGTCAATCTTGGATCTGATTTGTCCAGTAACATAACAATATAGAAATACTAAAATAAAATGTATTTATGTAGATTTATAATCCAAATGTATTTCTAGAAATCTGCTCACATGGATGGGGAACTTGAACATCCATCATCAAGAGTAGCACTGATCAAGCTAGTCAAGTTTGAAATAGTCTGGCTGAGACTGGATCCGCAGCAAGTCATCAGGGAATCAACAGGAGGGTGGTGGTGGTGATGCTGCAGGATTGGGGCAGGTAGGTGGGAGGAATATACTCAACCATGTCAGTAGGGTTCCTGTCGCAACGTTGAGGATACACTCCATTGCATCTTGTGCAACCCTACTCAACTCAAAACTGGTCATTTATGAGGCTTTGGGGTCATCAGCAGCAGCAGCAGAATTATATTCAACCACAATCTGGAGCTTCATGTCCCAGCATATCCTTCAATTGGTTACCATCAAGCCAGAGGACAAACTCTGATTCAATGAAAAGCATATGAGGGAACTCATGGAACATCATCAGGCTAAAGTAAAAATGAAGTATCAATCTAGTTAAGTCACAAATGCAGGATTGATTGCAGTTCAAATACCAGAAGATGCAGGCTAAAAGCAGAGCTCAGTGATCTCACAATCAACAGATAAGATCTAACCTCCACAGTCTTGCAACATCTAGCCATGAAAAACAGTGGACAATGAAATAATTCATAGGAGAATTCTCCATAAAAATACCATCAGACCTGAGAGGGGACTAAACACATCAAAGAAAAGGAGAATGCTTAAATTCATAACAACTTTCAGCCAGAAGCTTCAAATTAATAATCCATCTTGGCCTCTTTCTGAGGTCCCCACCATTACTGATGCCAGTTTTCAGTGAATACAATTCATTCAACATGAATTTGTTTTAAAAAGGCCGAAGGCACTGAATACAGTTGAATATGGACTTTTCCTTTCAGAGACTTCACCTTTAAGGATTCAACCTGCTGTTCAAGTGAAAGCAGTTGCTTGCTTGCACATCTATTCTAAAACTTATAACATGCTTTGCTGTTGTTAACAAATCAAGCCACAAATCAAGCAATCAGTATGTGATGAGTGATTGATTTTTACACTAACGTCCTTAACGTTACTTCGTCCAAGTGATGGGCATTGATCTTCAAAAGTTCTAAAGCAGGCAACAGTGTGAAAGATCCACAAAAAAACACAAAGAATTCTTCAGAGCACAAAGCATCATTGTTATGAAATGCACCTTCAAGAAAATAGCAGGCATACAGCATAGTCACCCGCAAAGAATTAATGTTTAAATTGAATACTGGACTCAATAGCTCCAGAGCTCAAATAAAGCATGAAGGAAGCTGTTTTCAAAGGGGAAACAAACCATATAGATCAGTGAAGCAACTTGGAGGCTGGAAAACCTTTACTCAACGCAGGATTTTACAAACTTCATTCATTGGAGATAGGCTTCACTAGTTGGGCCAGTATTTGGTGCCTTGAAGGAAGTGGCAGTGAGCTGTCTTCTTGAAACGTTACAGTCTCTGTGATGTAGGCAGACTCACAATGCTATTAGAGAGCAAGCTCCAGGATATTGACCCAAAGAAACTGAAGAAACAGTGATATGTTTCCAAATAAGGATGGTTAGGGCTTGCAGAGTAATTTGCGGGTGATTGTGACTGTTCCCATATATCTGCTGCCTTGTCCTTCTCAAAAGTCATGGCCGTGGGTCCAGAAGTTGTTGTCTAAGGAACCTTGCTGAATTTCATATATCTTGTGGATGGTTGACACCGATGCTAACATGCAACAATGGTAGAGGGAGTGAATATTTGTGGGTGTGGTGGCAATCAAGGGATGCTTTGTCCTGAATGGTGTCAAGCTCCTTGAGTTGTTGTTGGGTGTAATCTAGGCAAGTGGGAAGTATTTCATCACTGATTAGGACCTCGTAGATGGTAGACAGGTTTTGGGAAGTCAGAAGTGAGTTACACAGCCTCCCATTCACTCTCAAAGCCACAATATTTTTATGACTAGTCTAGCTCAATTTCTGATCAATGATAACTCCCAAGATATTAATTATGAGGGACTCTGTGATGGTAACGCCATTGAACATCTTGAAGCAATGGTTAGATTCTCTGTTATTCATGATGGTCATTGTCTGGAACTTGCATGACACAAATATTATTTGCTATTTGTCAGCCCAAGACTAGATATTGTCCAGGTCTTGCTGCAATTGGAAACAGACTGCTTCAGTATCTGAGGTGCTGACCAATGTGCAATCATTAGCTAATGTCGTCACTTCTGACCTTATAGAGTCAGAGTCATACAGCATGGAAACAGACCATTCAATCCAACCAGTCCATGCCAAACATTATCCCAAACTAAACTAGTCCCACCTGCCTGCTCCTGGCCAATATTCTGCCAAGCCTTTCCTAATTATGTATCTATCCAATTGTCTTTTTAACGTTGTAATTATACTCAAATCCATCACCTCCTCAGGAAGTTCATTCCACACGCCAACCACATCATGTGTAAAAGATTTGCCTCGTGTCTTTTTAAAATTTCTCTCCTCTCATCTTAAAAATGTGCCCCCTATTCTTGAAATCCCCCACCCTAGGGATAAGACAACTACCATTAACTCTATCTATACCTCTTATTATTTCATAAACTTCTGTCAGATTGCCTCTCAACCTTCTATTCCTCAGCAAAAAAAAAGTCTCAGCCTATCTAGCCTTTTTTTTATAACGCAAGCCTTCAATACCTGGCAACATCCTGGTAAGTCTCTTCTGAACTCTCTCCACCTTGGTAATAGCCTTCCTATAACTGGACATAGTATTCCAGAAGAGGCCTCACCAATGTGGGTAGGTCACTGATGAAGTAGCTGAATCTAGTTTGGTCTAGGTTACTACCTTAAACATTCACTCACTCTACCACATATGGACAGTGGTGTAATGAATACCTTCTACAATATTCACTGCTGTAAATTAGCATAGCTCTTTCAACATCATTTTCTAACCCAGAACCATTACTACCAAGAAGAACAAGGGCAGCAGATAAATGGGTCATCACCTTTGGCAGGTTCCCTTGCAAACTGCACACCATTCTAACTGAGAATTATATCATCATTACTTCACGGTCACTGAGTTAAAATCTTGCAGCTGTCTTCCCAACTCTCCATCCTCTTTCATTGTGCATCCTTACCACCACCCACTACCAAACCTCACACAAGCCTCAGGACTGCAGTGGTTCAAGAAGGAAACACTTTCATGGGCAGTTAAGATGGTCAATAAGTGGCCAGACATGCCGCATATCCAATGGATGAAAAATACTAAAGTAGCCAGGCACTTCCTAGATTTAAAAATCTAAGTATGTATGCACAGAAAATGTATTTGGTATTAAGTTTTAATCATAATTTTCTCTGTGTCCTCCTACTAATATATTGAATTAAACTAAAGAATTGAAAATATATCACAGTTCTTCTAATAATTATATAGATGTGACACATAGATATCCTTCAAACTACTATAGAACCCCACAGAGTGTCTATGTACTTGTGAATGTGTGCTCATGTGCCTGTGTGTGTGTGTGTGTGTGTGTGTATGTGTGTGTGTGTGTGCACGCATGTGTCGAGCAGCTTTCCATCTCATTAGACAATTGTCTGTCCCATGGTAGTCAACTGTGTTCAGCCTTTTTTTCTCTACACAGCAAAGCTGAGGTTTGAGCTCCACTAATTCATAAGGCAGTGAAATACAGATCATTCCTCTATAATATGTGTTTTCTCAACACAAATTTGCTGTAACATGATTGAGGAATTGGGGACGTTTCTAAAGCGCAAGTATTGAAAACGTGTGTTGGCTGTAAAGTGATAACATCATCTGCACTTTAAACTCTGCTTGCAAGTGCCCTTTTTCTATAACACAGGGTGACATAAGAACTGATATTTTCCATCCTTCTTTCGTGTTCGGTCCTGCAAGAGGTTCTCAGATAGTGGCATAATATAGCAAGAACTACTTTAATACAAATTCGTATATCTATATTGTGACTGTTTTAGAAACACATTACATCAAAGATGGTTGCTATATCATGCAACTGGACTAAGTAATAATTTTCCAGAAACTTCTCAACCAATCAATGCCCTGATACCTCCTGTAGGTCTGAAATATCCATTTATTGTATTATAATTTACTGCAGAGATGATCATTTCCAAGGAAAATGTCTACACAATGGAATTGCAACTTACATATCCTGCAAAAAGATATATTTGGAGTAGGCCACAGTTGGTAATCTGTACTACAGGTCGTTCTGCTATAACACACGTTTCGTTAATTCAAATTCGTTGTAATTTTTCAATTGACAAATTGGGAAACATTTCTAAAGCGCAAACTTTTAAAACATGTTGTGGCTCTAACATGAGTACATCGCCAACACTTTAACTGCTGTTTCTAAAGCGCAATATTTCTGTAAAGCGGGTTTGCATAAGAACACAACTATTGTACTGTAGAAGAACTCCCCTGTACACTCAAAGATAGTTACTTTTCTACTCCTTCAAGGAGGCTATGTAACATGAATCTGGTACACAACTGCCTTTTATTAAATCATAAAATTTTCAATAGTAGTCAGCTAAGGGTTTAATGTTGCTTTTTACAACGTCTATTGACTAAATCTAATCACTTAAATTCGGGATACAAAAAAAGAAATCTAGTCTGTAAAAACTAACCAAAAACCCATGTCCTCTTAACAAGTAAAATATTATTTCATCAAGTTGGTGAAGCAGAAGTTACATTTTAGCAAACCTTCTTCAGAAGAATTTTGATTAAAGAGAAGAAACAATCTGTAGCAGCTCAATTCCAGACTGCTAACTCCAGTTTTAGACTTTTACATTCCACCCTAAGAGCAAGTACATCATTAAGTTTGTATTTTTTGACCATTTCTTTCTGTATGTAAACTGTTATTTTTTTTTCCCTTTTCCAATTCTCTCTCTCTCCATCTGTGCCGAGATTCAAAAGCAATCACCATGTCTAAAGGTGTGTGAAGTAAATCTTACTTCTGGTTTAATGTTACCATATTGATGTGACCCTTGCAAAGGCCATGTCCATTAAAAGAGACATTGGGGAATTGTTGCCCTATTGTTTAAAAAAAATGATAGTTTGTTCATTGAGAGGTAATGAGAATAAGGAGAGAGCTTTGTTTTAAACTCTCAATCTGTCCCCACTAGATAACCTGCAGTTTTTGTTGTCTCTCTGATGCTTGACCGATTCCATGGATTGTGGCTCATGCAAGGTTATTGCGTACTGATGGACTTGCAATGGCTGATCCAGCCATTGTCTATGATGTAGAATATCTTTGATGTCCTGACTGATTGATTAACCTTGCACTACACTCCAGCACAACTGACCCTACAGATGAAATTGGTGAAGCATTATATGTCAAAAGCTTTTCATTCACAGATTTTGCCATGACCCCCCAAATTCATGGGAATATTTTTTGTTTAGAATTTGCAGTGGGAGTAGATTGATACGTCTCAATCTTAGTAATTAATGAAGAGTTAACTAAGCACAGATATTTTGAGTTTTTCTAAAGCTTTAGAAAGTTTGATGACCTTGATATTCTCCACAGGAGTGACATTGCAAAACATATTTTCATCACTCCTTGTCTTATCCTGTACATTGTCAGAGTCTGGTTTATTGATTGCTTCATGTATACACCTCTGGAGGGCACTGAGATGGTCTTTCTTATAGTTGGAAAATATTGTTTGCACAGCTCCTCGGGGTCAGTGCATGGCTCTTCATAGCTAAATCAGCATTTGCTCCAGTGCACTGCCCCGCCAGTGGCCTTTCTTTTGCCACATGCCTTACAATATTGATGTAAAGACTGTCATCATTTTGATGCAGGCAGAAGGTCATACCGAGCAACTGTTTTGCTATATTTGGGTGTTCTAGCTGTTCAGTCATCATGTGGTGTAAGTAAATAGGAACAGAAATAGGCTATTCAGCCTCCCCAGCCTGCTCTGCCATTCTAGATCTTGGTTAATCATTTACCTCAATGTGAAATTCCCAGGTTTTCCCCATTTCCCTTGATGCCATTAGGCAATTAGAAATCTACCAACCTGTTTTGATCTTACTTAATGACCAAACTTTAACTGACTTCTACAATAGAGAATTCCAAGGATTCAACATGCTCTGAGTTCTTCAGTATATCCTAATCTCTCATCATTTAGTACCTTTTATTCAGTCACTGTTGGCTGGTTCTAGCTCCCACAGCCAGGGAAACATCTTTCGATATCCATTCTGTCTATACCTCTAAGAATTTTGTAAGTTTCTATGGGTTACCTCTCAATCTTCATAATTTCACAAATACTAGTTTTGACTAATTGAATTTATTTCTGTTCCACAGTCTCAGTAAACCCTTGGAATTTAATTATTTGGGGACATCTTGTGTCATCATCTGTGCAGACAGACCCATATCCTTTTCTCTATTTTCTTTTATAAATCCTCTGGTTTTGCTTGCGATAAACCAAAATTCCTCTTATTTTAAATCGCTTCCTTTCTACATTCTTATGTCAAAATAATCTACATTTATCTGCAAATCATTTTTATGATTCTTGTTATTTCACATTCAAGTTTCAGTGTCCTTTTCTTTATCGATATATTAGTTCTTGTTTGTTGTATTCTAAAACTCTCTCAATCCTCACGCTCACAACCTTATCTGGAAACATTTGAAGCATTCTCCTCTGATTGAATGCTATTTTAAATTTCCCTTATAAACCACCATGCTGTTGTTCTTCCTGTTGGATATTTTTGTCTTAAAATAAGTTTCTTAAAAAAAAATCAAACATTAATTCTTTAAATACTAGTTATTGCTTAACTATCATCAAATATTTAAAGTATTTTTCCAATCCACCACAAACAATTTCTTCCTCATAATTTCATACACGTATTTGTCCTTATTTAGATACCAGACTTTAGCTTCAGATTGAATTGCATCTTTCTGAAACTTAGTTTTCTTTTCTTAAGGTCATTATTCATAAAGTTACTTTACGGCAAAATCGTTAAGTAGTCCTTTCTCATTGAATAATAAATTTTGAATATTAGTCAGTTAAGGGGTTAATGTTGCTTTTTACAACATCTATTGATTAAATCATAAACATTTAAATTTGAGATACAAATAAAAACTCTAGTCTGTAAAAGCTAACCAAAAATCCATGTCCTCTTAACAAGTAAAATATTGCTTCATCAAGTTGGTGAAGCAGAAGTTACATTTTAGCAAAACTTCTTCAGAAGAATTTTGATTAAAGAGAAGAAACTATCTGTAGCAGCTCAATTCCAGACTGCTAACTCCAGTTTTAGACTTTTACACTCCATCCTAAAAGCAAGTACATCATTAAGCTTGTATCCCTAGATCATTTTTTCGTATGCAAATTGATAATAGTTTTTTTTCCCCTTTTCCAATTCTCTGTCTCCTTCTGTCCGCAGTTACAAAAACAATCACCATGTCTAAGAGTGGCCTTTCTTTTACCACATGCCTTACAAAATTGATATAAAGCTAGTCATCATTTTGATTCAGGCAGAAGGTCATATCTAGCAACTGTTTTGCTATATTTTGGTATTCTAGCTGTTCAGCTGTGTAAGAAAATAGGAAAAGAAGTAGGCTATTCAGCCTCTCCAGTCTGTCTACCATTCTAGATCATGGTTGATCATCTACCTCTATGTGATATTCCCAGGTTTTCCCCATATTCCTCAATGCCATTAGGTAATTAGAATCTCCCAACCTGTTTTGATCTTACTTAATGACCAAACTTCAACTGACTTCTACGATAGAGAATTCCAAGGATTCAACATGCTCTGAGTTCTTCAGTACAGTCTCATTTCATCATTTAATACCTTTTATTCTGACACTGTCTGCTGGTTCTAGCCAGGGGAAACATCTTCCTATATCCATTCTGTCTATACCTCTAGGAATTTTGTACATTTCTATGAGGTCACCTCTCGATCTTCATAATTTCACCAATACTAGAAAATAACCTGTGACCAAGTTGTTTCCTCAAAATATTGCTCGAGAAATTATCTGGAATACAGTCCACGAATTACTCCTCCACAAATTTATGCTCATTAGATTTTATTGTCTACATATAGATTTAAATCACTCATGATTACTGCATTTTCTTTGCTCCATGCCTATTTTCCTGATTTACACATGCTCTAAATTATTACTTCTCTAGTAGCCTAAGGATGATCCTGCCAATGTTTACTGTTTGTTCCTGTTTCTTAGTTCCAACTAAACAGATTCTACATCAAGTTCTCCTGATCAGTGATTCTCTCTCACTTACCATACTACCCATCTCCTTTTCATCTTTGCCTATCACTCCTAAATGTCAAATGTTCTTCAGTTTCCAGTCTCAGTCACCCTGCAGTTACTTCTATGCCATGACAACTAAATCATATCCTTTTACTTCTACTGGTGCCATCAATTCTACCATCTTGCTGTGAATGCTACATGCATTTAGAAGGGTGTTTTTAATTCTGTCATGTTGACACTGCTATAATTTGACTCTGGTTGACTCTGGGATTTGTTTCTGGTACTTTTCACTTAGTTTACAGTTTTTTTAATGCCTGTAACCAGCCTTACTTTCAGTCAATCTGGATTACTTCTTGGGTTCTTATTCTCCTGACAGGCTAGTTTAATCCTCACTAACAGCACCAGCAAATCCTCTGTGAGAATGTTAGCCCACTCTTAAGGTATAATCTGTCCTCTTTTTAAAGGTTACACTAACAGCAGAAATCCAAAGCTCTCCATTGGCCACCATTTTTACCAAAAACATTTGATTAATCTTCCTATTTCTAAACTCAATAATATTTGGTACAGGGGACTAATGTTTTCAAGATCCTGCTTTTGGTCTCTTGCCTATCTTCACATCATCCTCTGTCAGGACCTTATCTCCCTTTCTACTGATGTCATTGTTGTTAGTGTGGGCCATGATCTCTGGCTCTTCAACCTCCCCTTAAAGAAAATCAAAAGAACTGCCAATATTGTAAATCAAAAACAAAAACAGAAGTTGCTGGAAAAGCTCAGCAGACCTGGCAGCTTCTGTGAAGAGAAATCAAAGTTAATGTTGACTTTGGTTTCTCTTCACAGATGCTGCTAGACCTGATAAGCTTTTCCAATAACTTGTTTTTGTTTCCCTTAATGAATATCTTGCTACCCCATGACTGTGACCCTGGAGCCAAGGAAGCAACATATCATCTTGGAGTCATGTCTATACCCACAGAGATATCTATTCCTCTAACTATTGAATTACAAATCACTATTGCCCTTGAAACCTTCTTCCTCACCAGCTGTACTGCTGAACTACTTGTGGTGCCACTAGCTCAGTTCTCACTACATCCCCTTCATGAGCAATTGACCTCACCGATATCGAAAGTAGAAAAACAGTTAGTCAATGAGATAGATTCAGGAAACTTCTGCACTACTCACCTTGTCCTTCTAGACTGCCTAATGGGTCTCCTTCTCCCTACCCAGTCTTAACCTGCAGTGTAACTACTCTGTGAAACATGATAACCACATGGTTTGCAGGTTCATGGAAGTTTTCACAATTCAAGTTGCAAATCTTGGAGCTCATGCTCTTGCAGCTTGAGACAGTTCCTGACAATGTGAGTATCCAGAAGACATGACAGGTCCATGACCACCTCCCAGCAGAGATGGGTATTCCATATTCCATCCTGCCATGCTGTATGCCAATATTCAGACTTGTTAACTTTAAACTGGCACTAAATAAGCAGAGAGCAGAATTACTTATCAATGATGCTAGCTCTGTCTCTGACTAAATATAGCTGTGTCTCTTTCTCTCTTGCACATCTGGGTGTTGCTGTCTTAGAGTGTTTATTTCACCTGCTTCGTGAGGTTATGTTAATTCCCTGACACTAAGGGGTCTGCTCACTAACTCCTCGCTTTATAAAAATACGTTGAGGAAATCAATCCCAACTTCTCCAGAGCAGAAAACAAAAAGGAGGCTGACTTGAAATTTTTAAAACCATGAGAGGTCAGGATGGAATAGGTGGGAAGAAACTGTTCTTCCTTGTAAATGAATCAGGGACAAAACGGCATAGATTTATAGTGATTTGCGGAGGACATAAATATGATGTGAGAAAACACTTTTTTCATTCAGTAGGTGGTTCTGGAATGTACTGTCTGCAACTGTGATGGAAACAGGTTCAATAGAGTCCTACTGCAGATTGTTAGCTGATTACTTAAGTAAACATTATCTGCAGGGAAATGGGAAAAGGGCAGAAGAATGGTACAAAGCCTTGATGCTCAGAGAGCCTGCATAGACACAAAGGCCTCAATAGCTCTCTTCTGGACCATAATAATTCTGATTGTAAGTGCTGTTAACTGGCTGTCTCAGTATCTCCTCTCAACTACTTTCACATAGGATCTGTATACTTTATCAGTCCACAACAATTGCTTACCAAAGTGGTCCACCCTTCAATTGCTCTTCAAAGCCATTAGGGGCTTTGGTTTGTCTAGTAAATCTTTTTGGAAAGCTTCCATGCAGATCGATCTAATCACCAGGTCAACAGTTCTGTCTGCGAGTTCCCAACTGAAGTATCACATAGTGATTCCTTTTCTCTGCATCTACAAACAAAGTGGCCAAAGGACTCAGTTGGCATTTGTCTAAATGGCATGAATTCTAATCAATGGAAGTTTAACGTAATTCTGAATTGGTCTTCCAATGTAGGCAGCATGTTTTGGTGGATCCCGCAGCTCTTCAGCTGTTAACTTGGACATATTAAGTCGGTGTGGACTTTCTTTTTGCAATGGTGAAGAAAGCGTTATTGCTTCTTCTCCACATTGTGCATATCCAAATAAAATAAAAACCACGCTGAACACAATTTAAGCATTTTAAATTCTGTTGAAAGGTTTGCTTTATTTTAATTTAATTAGGACATGTTGTGGCCATTCATGCAATATGCTTTTGACATTTTCTTGCTTGTTATCAATGCAGCACACAACCTAATCACTTAAACTTTCTTGATTGAGTTAAACTTTCCTTGTCAGTGTGGGCCATTTGATAGGAATTTGTCTGCTCGCCAGCAAACAGGTTTTGCAATACTCAGTCTCACACACTTCAGCATGATTTAAAACAGTCAGCCATGCTCTTCACCTGTAGTTTAGCTGTCCACTCAGTATTTGCATTTATTCCCCTAACTAACCTGTTCAGAGATATTAATACTAAACCCTGAAGGAGGTGGGATTTGAACCCGGGCCTTCTGACTCAGAGGTACAGACCTTGCTAATGCACTTGGCTTAGCATTCAAGGACACAAAGCATCATTAGCATGACATTTTCCACCATTGATCATGGTCTGTTGATGATAATCATGGAATCCCTCCAGTGCAGAAAATAGGCCATTCGGCCCATCATGTCTGCACCAACCCTCTGAAGAACATTTCACTCAGACCCAAAATCCCACCCTTTCTCCGTAATCCTGCACTTACCATGGTTAATCCATCCAGCCTGCACATCTGAGGACTGCGGGGGGGGAGCCAGAGCACCCAGCGGAAATCCATGCAGACTCTTGGAGAATGTGCAAACTCCACACAGACAGTCACCTAAAATTGAAATTGATCCCAGGTCCCTGACACTGAGAGGCAGCAGTGCTTACCACTGAACCACCATGCTGCCCAATTATCCAACTGGCAATAGCTCATCAGGAACCGATTCGATCCACAGATTAGTTTGTTATAACACTAAACCAGATAGGTTATAAAACAGACATTACAGCAAACTAAATGATCTCAGTGTGCGCATCTCAGAAACCCACAGTAGAACAATTACCAGGCAATGTTGGAATATTGAATCGACATAGCACATTGAGTCCATCAAGTTTCTCCAATAAGCAAGGTACAGTTTGCATCAAGAAAATAAAAACTGTGCTCCAAAATTGCATGAATGCTATTAAAAATGAGAAATAATTCTTTTCAAGAATCTATGTGCTCCTTGTCCCACAAAATACAGAGTCCAATGGGGTGGCTACACTGTCAAGATAAAGTTAGGAACAGAGCAAACCAAGGCATTTGGGGTGTGGGGCTGGAGGGAAGCAAAATATTGCAGATGCTGGAAATAGAAAATATTAATACTGGAAATTTTCAGTGGACCAGAGAATGAAATAATGCAACCTCTTTCGTTGTAAGGTTATAAACTAAAAAAAAAGTTGCTGTGTATATGCTTAAACCTCAAAAAGCAGTGCAATACTGAAATTAATAATTTCTTCCAAAACAAAAATTCAATTCAGTAATAACCATTATTATTAACACTTGTTATAACTTCCCATCATGGTATTGCTGTTAAATAGAAACATTACAAATTAGCCATCAATATATGGGTAAAGGATTGGCATACTGGTCAGTAATTACTAGACATCAGCTTATGAATGTTTGCTGCACACTATAGATCATGTCAGACTGCTCATAATTTAATGTGCTTCACATGAGCACCAAACATTTGTTGATAGCACATGTATTTCTATCTGCACATACACATCTACATAAGTTACATTTTGTACTTAAACTGGAAAGCTGGTATAGTATTATTAGACTATTCTAAAAGATCTTGACATTTTCCTGGAGCATGCTCTAAATCCCATGAGTGTGTGGCATTTGAATCTGCCAGGCACACAGCTGATACAATATATCAATTCCTGGCTGGGCTCGTAATTGGAATGCTATGTGGGAAGGATCTCACTTTAGCAGCAAAACTTGGCACTGTCTGTACTGCCTCCTAGTAAATCCAAACTAGTGTGATTCAAGAATATCACTACAGCAAACATGTTAAATATCAGTCAAGGGTCTGTCAACCTCTCCACTGTGGTTTTATTCAGTAATATCCTATCTGATTACTGTCAAGGTGGTAACATAAATTGCTGTGGTTCTGTTCACTGAGCTGGAAGTTTTTGTTGCAAACGTTTCATCCCCTGTCTAGGTGACATCCTCAGTGCTTGGGAGCCTCCTGTGAAGCGCTTCTGTGGTGTTTCCTCCGGCATATATAGTGGCCTGTCCCTGCCGTTTCCAGTTGTCAGTTTCAGCTGTCCGCTGTAGTGGACGGCGGTATATTGGGTCCAGATCTATGTGTTTGTTGATGGAGTTTGTGGATGAGTGCCATGCTTCTAGGAATTCCCTGGCTGTTCTTTGTTTCGCTTGCCCTATAATGATAGTGTTGTCCCAGTCAAATTCAGACAACACTATCATTATAGGGCAAGCGAAACAAAGAACAGCCAGGGAATTCCTAGAAGCATGGCACTCATCCACAAACTCCATCAACAAACACATCGACCTGGACCCAATATACCGGCCACTACAGCGGACAGCTGAAACTGACAACCGGAAGCGGCAGGGACAGGCCACTATATATGCCGGAGGAAACACCACAGAAGCGCTTCACAGGAGGCTCCCAAGCACTGAGGATGTCACCTAGACAGGGGACAAAACGTTTGCTCCAAAAACTTCCAACTCAGCGAACAGAACCACAGCAACGAGCACCCGAACTACAAATCTTCTCACAAACTTTGGTAACATAAATTATGTGGATTTTGGATTAATCATCATCTAAGGAAACAATATAACTCGAGAAGGCCAATTTTCCTAGTTAATCTAAGTGCAAGAAGCAACTGAATAGATTGCAGCACTGCAGTGCATCTCTTAGTGGTTTGTACTGGATTCAAGTTATTTCCTCAAGTACTGTCAAAACAAAGTGCCCATTCTTCCATCTTTCTGTGAAGTATACTAAAAAATAAAAGTTGGGTTGGAGAGGACTGGATAAGTATTTCAAATATTTGTGATAGTGTCCCTAACTGTCATCACACAAAACACCAGTACAAACTGCACTAGTAACAGGCAAATCATTGGCAACAAATCAAAGACACAATTACTGTCAAGAAATTACTTGTTCTTACCTTACTGGTATTTAACCAGCATAGTTTAATTTAAGTACCGTATAACTAGCTTCCGTGCTAAAAAGACACTTGGAGATTAGGTAGTTACACACGCTGACATAAATTCCTTTAATCGAATCTGCAGCACAAGTGTTCCACCACCCTAAAAGACACCAGCGTTGCTCTGCAAGAGGAAACCATTTCCGTGCCCAGTCTGTTTTTGGATTATTGGTTACAATCATCAGATTTCAGATGTACGATCTCAACTTTATGTTACTTGTGTCAAAGACTTCTCGAACCTTCACCCACATAGCGGAGATATAAAGACTATTGGATGCTTCAGTAGACAAAACCAACAGGTCATCAAATGAAAGCATTGCTAAGTCTTATTACCAAAAAGCATATTCACATCATTTTATTTTTAAATACTGAATTCTTCTCATTTCATTGTCTGTCACTTAAATGGGCTGAATTCAACTGGCAGCATTCCAATTCTTTCTTGAGTTCATAAAACACTGAAGAACAGACATAGATTATTTGATAGCAGATGTATAACTAATTATATCTTGGTAAATATCCTGATCAAGGAGGTTCAATGATGAGAATTTCTTTCAAATGATTGTCATATACTGGTACTTGGAAAGTAAATCATGGAACATATAATATAGGTAATTGTCAAGCAATTTGCAAATATTACAGTGATATACAGAAAGACTAATAGAAATATATAATAGAAGTTCACTATTAATTCCAGTGGACACAGTAGAATAAGGGAAAGTCCAAGTGAAAAGACCATGAAGTCCACATTAGTTCTGCATTATAAAATAGAACCACCATTCATTATTGAGGCCTCTTAGAGATAATAAAATATTCAGTTCAGTCACGGAGATAAATTTATGAGCGACTTATGAAATTTTCTAAAGCTTGAGTGTAAAAAAATCAACATAACATGCAAACAAATAAGAAGTGTGAAATGATTCCTGTTAGAGAAGTCATGTGTGTCAGACTCCTTAGGATGTTTGGAAAACAGTAATGGAGGTTTCGACCTGAATTCACATTCATTTTTCTCCCAGTGTTTCACTGATTTCTCTGAGTTTAGATTCCAGCATCGTATTCATTTTAACAGAAAAAAATTACTTCTACCCCACTCACATCTCTTGTTGCTGTGAAGTTCCTGCATCTATTCTTTTTCCTACTCCTTGCCCCAAGCTTCTGGTCCTCCACCATGGGCCTCACTCAAGTTTACAACAGTCTAGTCTCACTTACTGCTTTAGAAAATATCGAAATAATTTCTCTTCTGCAACTGCTTAGTTTGTTCCAAGAATTTTCTGCAAGACTGTGGTATTTCCATTCAGATCCTCCTCTTCATCATTTTTGCCCAACTATTACATTTTTATAAATGCAGATAAAAATATTAACTAAAGAAACTTGCAGCTAGTTTACATCCTATTATCCTCTCAGGAAGTCAAATGCACGTTGTAGCTTGTAATCTACTTTGGAAGCATTTTCATCCACAAAAAGAAATTGTCACACATCAGTGAGGCAACGTGACCAGAAAACAGTACAGTACAGCACAGAAATAGGCCTTTCAGCCTACCATGCCTGTGCCAACCACAATGCCATTCTGAACTAGTCCCAGTTGCCTGCACACAATCCATATACCTCTAATCTTGGCCTGTTCATGTATCTCAGTGCCTCTTAAACATTGCTATCACATCTGCTTCTACCACCACCACTGGCAGCGCACTCCAGGGGCCTAATATCCTCTGCTCAAAAAAGCTTGCCTCGCACATTTCCTTTATACCTTCCTCCTCTCACTTTAAACCTATGCCCCGTGTATTTGACAGTTACACCCTGAGAAAAAGACTCTGAATATTCGCCATATCCATGTCTCTCATTTTTATATACTGTGCTTGAAATCAAGTCCCATTATTTCCTACAGTTGTGACAAAAGTTAAAAAATTAAACCAAGTATGCAAAACCCCCAGTTTACCACTGCAGTAGACCCAGTTAACAGCAAAAAAAAATCAGACTTCTGTCCTTCACAAGAAAATCTAATTATTACAAATAAATAGACTTTAAACAGAGGTAACCAATGATGAAATGTCTCATACAGATTTTAGTTGTAACACCAACTTCTCCTCCCCATATATACACACGCAAGCAATAAACCACAAAAACATTGATATTTTGTGGAGGAAAAATAATACTGGGTAAGCAGCTCGACAGTACCAGTCCTCAGGATTCAGTGGAGTGTTCCTTTTGTTTCCCAAGCCCTTCATTTCTCTGATTAATTTCTTCAAGGTCTCTTACTTCTTTACTGGAGGCATAGAATAACTGGTTAGCAATTTATAAATGCTCTGACCTACTAGTTAAAAGCAACAGCTTAAAAACAACTGTTGGGAGAAAATACACTGACTTTCTTCAGGTATTAGCTATTTGGCCTTCTTGTAATCTGAAAGCTTCTGTCAGTATTGTTCACACCCACAAACTCTTCAGTTGCTGAGGGGCCAATCAGATACTTGTTGTTAGGATGATGGCCTTTGGCTTCCACAACAGGACGACCCTGCTGTCATCTATTGGAAGTAGATACCAATACGCAAAATGTACTTGTTGCAACAATGTTATGACATCCAGAAAATGCGGATCCCATGCTTTTTGCCATCAAACAGACCCTTACTCCACCTATTTTGGGCACTGTTCCAGCCATTTTTTGCAGCATTTCACCTCCTGAGAAGTGAAAGTGATGGCAGGGAGTACAGCACCTATTGGCCACCATCAGCATCACACACTCCTCCCTCCCTGGGAGCCTCCAGATGCCATTTTATCCTCACTACCCTGACAGCCAATTCACCCACTTCACACTGAACTTTACTTACAACTTGTTCCCAGCCTCCTGCATCTCAACATTTCACCTTAATGATACCCACCTAGACTGCTCTTCTGTGCTACTCATGTGAAGACTACATCAGTCAATATCTGCCCCTCCAGTATCCTACCATGCCTTCCATTACTGTTTCGCATAATCTCTATTCATCTCGTGTTGCTCACCATCACTATCCGTATACCCACATCTACAAGAGTTTCTGCTTCCCCACAACCTGTTGATACTCCAACCTGTTGTGGCAGTGATGGTCCTACTGACTACACAGTCACCACGCCCATCTCTGGACCTTCTTGAAAGATCAATAGATGAACTGCCAGGACCTTATTCACTCAAGACCTCTGACCACTATCAATGAGCAGCTTCTAGACCAGTACCTTAATCATAGTCTTAGCACCGTTTGAATAACAGTGCACAATTCCCTTAACTGCTTGTGCTAACCCTACACCCTGACCACTGAATACTCCCTGACTGTACAGGGGCAAATCCTCTAACTATGAGTGCGCCATGCAGATGACCTGGCAGTGTCAAGGCTCCTTGCCTTACTGTGCCTGAAACTGACAGTACCAGGATGCTCTGACTGATAGCCCCCTTCCTTTCATTGAACTCTCACCAGTTTCCAACATGACCATTTGGTTGAATGAATATGCTATGTAATTTCTATGCTGGCAGCTGGCACATGCTGAAGATTGATGTCTCAGTATGCCATTCATCAAGATGACCCCCCCAACCTTAGACCATTCAATACTGGCAAGCAGCCAGACTGTATCTGTACTAAAGTGCATCTCCAACAGTAGTAGCGAAAATCTTAGGCTGTGGTTGAAACACCAATACATTACTACGCATGGCGTGGCAACATCACAAAGACAGCAAGTGAGTAACCCTTGTCCAATAAATCAGCTGAGTGACTGTCTCTGTGCACACAATGTCCCTTCTGCAGCCTTCTCAATGCTATTTGCAGGTGGCCTGCAATGCGTATCAGTGTTTTTTAACGTGAACTACTAGTCAATCAGAGAGATTTCATGATGGCTGTGATGGTTTGGAAGATGCTGATGTCCATAGATAAAGGGTGTGTATGGCTAATGCTCATGTGTCACGACTTACGATGTTGTTGCCTATTGTCCAACGTGGAGATTGCTCAAAGCAAGTAATGAGCTGAATACATCAGGCACACACACTGCTTTCCTTGCCAAGTTGTCCTGATGTTGATGTTATTTGGTAGGTTCATGCGATGGGAGGTTGAATGGCAAATTGGGCCATTAACAAGATGTTTATCAAGCAATAATGACCATCAATTGACCACTCATTACTTTCTAGTGAAAATGTTGCCATTTTGCTTGTAAAATGTATAAGATGGAGTGAATAGCTCCTGATGTTGAGATAGGCCTTGCTGCACTTGTCACCTGATTCTATCACAGCCTACATCACTCTGACTCCTTTCAGGCATACCCTCTATTTCTCGCTCCATAGATGCTGCCCGACCTGATGAGTTTCTCTGGTACTGTTTTAACAATAATATTTCTTTTAAAATCAGTCCATAGGTTATTTTTATATTTAATATTTTATCCAAAAATAAATGTTTCCATTGATGCAAACAGCAAACAGCTTCTCAGTAGCATTCTGATATACTAGCCTGGATCAGGGCCAGAAATGGAGCCTCATCCTGCCCTCAGCATTTTGAGACTGTGAGTAGAAACTGTTATCAACTGAGCCAAGTTGGCACATAACACAATAATGTTATGTTGTGAAAATGTTGTGTGGGGCGGCACGGTGGCTCAGTAGTTAGCACTGCGGCCTCACAGCACCAAGGTCCCAGGTTTGATTCCAGCGGGTGACTGTCTGTGTGGAGTTTGCACATTCTCTCCATGTCTGCGTGGGTTTCCTCCGGGTGCTCCGGTTTCCCCCCACAGCCTAAAGATGTGCAGGCCAGGTGAATTGGCAATGTTAAATTGCCCACAGTCTGTGATACATTAGTCAGAGGGGAATGGGTCTGGGCGGGTTACTTTTCGGAGGGTTGGTGTGGACTTGTTATGCCAAAGGACCTGTTTCCACACTGTAGGGAATCTAAACTATATTACAACTGAGTCAGATAGTGCAGTAACTTTACACAAAACACTTTTGAAAGTAAGAGCTATTCTCAATGACATTCCAGTTTCAAGAGCAACATAACCTTCCAAGTATTGCTCAAATTATTAGTCTATCATTTCTTTCTGTGGGAGTCTAACAATCTTGACATTTTCCTCAAGAATTTATTGTTTTTCTACAGTTCTCCTGTCATTCTGTCACCAGATAGTGTGACTGCTTTTTATATGGAATACTTTATTGACATTTAGTAGACTCAAAATAAAGGAAAGGTTATATTAAAAATTATAACTATCAAATGGGAGTACGAACAAAAAAAAATAGAGCTTAGATAAACAAGTTAAACTTTGTTTACTGACATTTAAACTTTGGTAGAGATGAACCACTCAAATATAAAGAGATGACCATTTTCACATTACATTTTGGAAAGGAAATGTTTTCTGTCTAAAATGGTAGACATTGTACTAATGATTCATGTAAAGACTATGAATACAGCACGCTACTATAAAGACTGCACAATGTAATCAATGCATTAGGAATAGAGGGTTGTAAAGAAAGATTAGTTTGGCCAAATCATTTGGTACTATAGAACTTTGGAATTACTGATACAAGACACACTGTTGAAGCTATTCATCTTGCACTCATCAAGCCGTTTTGCAAGAATACCAATTCAAAGGGAAAACCAACATTCATACTGCATGAGAAGAGAATACTGATTGGTTGGCAAATGATGTCTGGGGTAGGGACTGCCAATTTTCAACTAACCTATCTGGCTTCTTTCCATTTCTGAGTATCTCCATCCATTTCTATTGATGTGATGTTGATTTCTCAGCATCACTGACTGTGCCAAACCTGATCATTGACTTTGACTATCAGCTCCATTTAATAGTTGAGGCAGTGCCTTAATTGATTTGTCTTAAGCAAAGTCTCTGACTTGGTAGCTTTACTGATAAATTAGTTAATTCTGGAAATATTTCCAGTTCTATTTATACTTTAACTTTTTAATTTCATTAGGAGACATGTAGGAGACATTTAGTCTACAGGAGGTTTCTCCTCCACTCCCTTTGTCAAATTTGCTCTTTCAAGCAAATAATAAACCCATCGCTGAGAGTGTCTGTCACAAATGATCAATTGAAATGAAAGCAATTGGACACTTTACAACAACTTTAATTACATACTTATCATCTTGGTGGATTTTTCACACGACCTTATGACTAGTACTGAACTTTGATGTCTCAAATATCATGACATCCTTACACTGTCTTGCTTTTTCCTGACTCAGCTATTGAAAACCAAACTTCCAAGGAATTTATTCAAACATTAATTTGTGAGGTGAACAACCTCTAATAGATTTTAAGGTTCTTCTGTAAAAGAACAGAAAATTACTTAGCAAAGTATCAATAAGGAACATGGAAATCAATGCCTAGATTTCTAGCTAAAAAATACTTCTGAAAAGTCTTCTTCACAATCGTGTGCTTTCTGCATCTTTTGATATAGGGTGATATGATGTTATCAGTGCACATCTCCATTATACTCAGAAATATTACAAATTCTTCTGACGCAAACTGTGTATCATTATCTGGCATCAATATGTTTGTTAACTCATGAACTGCAAACCGACATCGCAAACCTCATTAGTTTCACTTGCATTATTGGGCATTGACTCAATATTTGTCTACTTGCTATTTTGAAAGCCCAATTGATGTTATTACTAAACAAAGTCAGATCTCAGACTGAAATCTCGTGAGAGATCATATTTTGTTTTTTGTTTTTATCAAAGTGTCCTTTCATTGAAACATAAACATCCAAAGCTGCAGAATTGGTTTTAACAATGAAACAAAAGTTCTTTACTCCAAAAAAAATCAGGAGAAGTCAAACTATATACATTTAACACAGGGTTATATATTTTAAAACAATATAAAATCATATCCCATCAATCCCACAGCACCACTCTCCAGTACTCTCATTACAGAGAATTCCCTTCACTATCACACATACAGGGCTTAAAGTGTAGCATCTTCCTTTATTATTTGTACAACTGAGCTAAAACTTTCTCAGACTTAAATGACCTTTTCAGATTTTAACCAAATAATTATAGTCTTGAACTTCAAAATCAAACTCCTTAAACTGAGGTAAACTACTCCTTAACAGTTCTCGTCTATCTTGCTTCTTTAGAAGCAGCTATCATGACACATCCAGTTTCAGCCAAAACTAATATAAAAAAACAAACATTCCAGAACCTCCTGTAACCTAATGTATAACCATTTACTTTGTTAATTCATAACTTTCTCCTGATATAATCAATTAGCGTCCAAAAAATATCTCTCATACTCTTCTTTTCAAATTGCTATGGCGACAAAATACTTCCAAGTTAGTCATTAAACCCCTTTAGAAACAAAGACAAAACAAATATGCACCTGTTCAAGAACCATATCTTGAAATAAAATACACATTATATTTATAAATATGCACAACACACTAAAGCTAGCAACAACAAATAAAGGACTTTCTCTCTCTTTCGCTTCAATGAAATGGACAATATATTTGTTCCTATGTTTTCGTATCTGACCCTGGAATGAAAGGAAAGCTTGTTCGGTCATTTGGTCTCCTTACTTAAGAAAGGATATCACTGCATTAGAAGCAGTTCAGAAATAATTCCCTGGGATGAAGGGGTTATTTTATAAGGCAAGATTGTGCACTTTGGGCTGGTATCCATTCAAGTTCAGAAGAATGAGAGGTGATCTTATTCAAATATATAGCATCTTAAGGGATTTGATAGGGTAGATGCTGAGAAGTGCTTTTCCTTGTAGGAGGCACTGGAACTAGTGACACAGACTATGAATAAAGGATCTCCCATTCAAAGTGAGGATTAGGAGAATTATTTTCTCTGAGGTTCATTAGTATGAAGATTTATCTTCCCCAGATAGTAGGAGAGATAGGATGCCTATTTACTTATAAAGCTGAGTTATTCTTAATTCTATGTTAATCAAGAATAAATAGCTATGGGGGTAGACAGGAAAGTAACGTTGAGGGTAATTGGCAGGAAAACTGTAGAAGAACAAGAAATTCTTGAGGAAAATGTCAAATATTGTTTGACTCCTACAGAAAGAAATGATAGACCAATAATTTGAGTAATGCTTGGAAGGTTACGTTGCTATTGAAGCTGGAATGTCACCGAGACAAGCTTTTACTTTCAAAAGCTTTTTGTGTAAAGTTACTGCACTATCTGACTCAATGGTGATATATTTTCACAACAGAACATATTTTTATGTTATGCGCCAACTTGGTAATCAAGAATCTGTCTAACTCTGCCTTAAAAAATATTTAACAATTCTGCATCTATTGCCTTTGAAGAAGAGAATTGCAAAAGTTCTTAATTCTGAAAGAAAAATGTTTCCTACTTCTGTCTTCAATGGGCATCCCCTTACTTTTAAACTATAATTCCTCATTCAAGATTTTCCCACAATAAAAAACAATCTTTCTACATCCACCTGGTCAACAAGGACTTAAGAAACTGAATTAGCAGTAAGGTAATTTGATCCCTCAAGCCCCTGCTTTGCCATTCAATCATTTCATGGCTGATCTGTTTCCTCACCTCACTTTCCTGTGTTTTGCACATTCCCTTTGATTGCCCTATCTATCTCACACAAATACACACAAGGACTTTGCCCTTACAGCTCTCTGTGACAATGGGTTTCAAAGATTCACAACACTCAGAAAAAACTCCTCATCTCAGTCTTAAATTGGTACCCCTTTACTTTGAGTCCATGGCCTCTGGTCCTAGATTCTCCAGTGAGGTGGAATATCCTTTCAGCGTTTACCCCATCAAGCCCCTTAAGAATCTTGTCTGTTTCAATGAGATCATCTCGCATTCTTCTACATTCCAATGAGTAGAATCTCAACCTGTAAAGCCTTTACTATGAAGACAATCTCTCCATACCAAGGATCATCTGAGTGAACCTCTCTGAACTGCCTACAATAAAATGATATATTTTCTTAAAAAAGGGACCAAAACTCCTCACACTCCTCCAAATATGGTGTCATCAACAACTTGAATAATTGCAGTAAGACTTCTCCACTCTTATACTTCAATCCCTTTGAACTAAGTGGCAATATTCCATTAGCCTTCCTGATTACCTGCAGCACCTGTGTACTAGCTTTCTGTGTTTCATATACAGGTATCCTAGATCCCTTTGTCTCGCAGATTTGTATAGTTTTGCTCTTATCTTACGACTTAACCTTTTGTGAGGTATCTTGTCAAACATCTTCTGGGAGTCCAAATACAACACATCTATTGGTTCCCCTCTATCCATTCTGGTTGAGACTTTCTCAAAACATGCATAAATTAGTCAGACACTGTTTCCCTTCATGATGCCATGCTGGTCCTTCTCAATTAGGTTATAATTATCTAAATGTCCTTAACAATCGATTTCAATACTTTCAAATAATAGATGTTCACTTAGTTGGATTATTGTTACTTGTCTTTTGCTTCTCTTGTTTTTTGAATAGGGATGTCAAATTAGTAGTTTTTCAAACTTCTGATACTTCTCCAGAATCCAAAGTTTTTAGAAAATTACAACCAATGTACCATTTTCTCTTTAGCTGTCTCTTTTAGGATCCTAGGATGCAAACCATCATGAACAGGGGATTTAATCTTCTTTTGTCTCATTAGTATGTCTAATATTACTTCTTTGGTGACAGTGATGGTATTTAGTATCTCCTCCATATACTGATCATCCACCATAAAAACCAATGCAAAATATACATTCAACTCCTCTGGCATTTCTTGTTCCCCCAAAACATCTTCTCCAATTCATTTTCCATGGGACATATGTTAACTTTCAGCTCGCTCTTCATTTTATTTATTTAAAGAAGGTCTCATTGTCAATTTTTATATCCCTTGCTAGTTTGACTTCTTGCTTATTTTCCCTGTTTTATTATCTTTTTAGTTTTCCTTTGCTGGATTCAAAATTTATTCCAGTCTTTGAGGCTGTCACTGACTTTGGCCTCCTTAGATGCTTCTTCTTAAAATTTAATACTCATTAACTTCCTTGGTTAGACATGATTGATTTATTGCTCTCTTTGAATATTTCTTCCTTACTGAAATGTTACTAGGATGTTGCCTGATATGGAAGGAAGGTCTTACGAGGAAAGGCTGAGGGAACCGAGACTGTTTTCATTGGAAAGAGGAAGCTTGAGAGGAGACTTAATCGAGACATATAAGATAATCAGAGGGTTAGATAGGATGGACAGGGAGATCCTTTTTCCTCAGGTGGTGAAAGCTAACATGACAGGACATAGCTTTAAATTGAGGGGAGATAGATTTAGGACAGATATCAGGGGTAGTTTCTTCACTTAGAGAGGTGTAGGGGCGTGGAATGGCCTGCCTGCAACAGTAGTAGACTTGCCAATGTTAAGGGCATTTAAATGGGCATTGGACATACATCTGGATAATAATGGAACTGTGTAGGTTAGATGAGCATCAGATTATTTTCACAGGTCAGCACAACATTGAGGGCCAAAGGGTCTGTACTGCGCTGTAACATTCTATGATCTATTTCTATGAAATATATTTTTATTGAGAGTCATGAATTACCTCCTTAAATATCTGCACTACTTGTTTATTGTTATTCCTGTTAATCTATCTGCCAAGTTCACTTTAGCTAACAATTCTCTTTTCATTGTTATTCCCATCATTTAAGTTAAACACAGTTGTTTCTGACCTTCAAACTGAATAGTAAATGCTACCATGTTATGATCACTATTTCCTCGGGGATCTATTACTCAGAGGTCATTTATTAAATGTGCCACCTTACCCATTATCAAATCCAAGGTACTCTGTTCACTGGTTGGCTGCATGACATATTCCTTTGGAAACTATCCCTAATATACTCCATGAATTTGTTATCATAGTCCACTTTCTAATTTGATTAACCTAATCAATCAGATGATTAAAGTCACCATAATGTTTGCTTGGTTCTTTTTAAACGCTCCTATTACTTATTGATTTGTAGCCTTTCCAACAGTGCCTACTGTTCGAAGGTCTGTATACAACTCCTATCAATGCCTTATTTCCCTTGCTGTTTTATCACCTCCACCCAAATGGATTCTACATCATCCAAACCTCAATTGTTTTACATTTCATTTCTTGTTAATAGTGCTACTGCACCATCTGTTCCATTCCTCTTGTCTCTCCAAAAGGTCAAAAATCACTGAATGTTAATTTTCCACTTATCTCCTTGAACCAGGTTTATGTGATCATATTCATTTATCTCAGATTTGCACCATCAGTTTGTCTACCTCATTCCAACTGCTGCATGTATTAAGATACAAAGCCTTTAGGTTGTTCTACTATTGCATTTCCCTACATTTTTATGGTGCCTTGGTACAATATGACATTCACACATTCTGCTCCTTCCTTTCACTTTCTGGAAACACTCAACCCCATCACTAACCTGCAATCTACCTTCTCCTTTACCATTAATTTTATAATTTTCCATGTAATTGAGTATATGGTTTAATGACCAGCCTCCTTTATACAACATGCATGTGTGAAAACATGTCCTCGTTCCATTTCTGTCCCATGAAAATGAGAAGTGCCCTTCTCAGGACAGGAGTTAAAATTTTCTGACTATTCTGCTTGATCTGATCCTAACATATGTTCAACTCCAGGCAGCCATGTTTGAACTAATTTTCTTTACACCTCCCCAACAGAGAAGGCAAGATGACGAAGTGCTCATATTTTGCAAAATATTACATGTCATTTATTCTCCTTTCGTCATTGTACTAAATTCCCGTCTTATTGTCAAATCCTGACATTGTATGCATTACTGTTTCAAAGTCTGAACAGAATCAGATATTTGTTTCTGTTTCTGCCTATCCACCGCTAAATGATTAATACCAAAGAAACAGTAAGTGCAAATACACAAATAAAATGCCCATCTGACATGTCAGCTCACAAGTGTTTCTGTAAGGCTAAGCTATTGTTCACTAATGCATGCAGCAGCCTGACAGCTATTTCTCTCCATTACTTAATAAACTGGGATTGCTATTCTTTTATTGATCATTTCATAAAGCAGTTTACAATCCCTGCTTGATGAAAATTGCTGTAACACCCAATGTAATCATATGTTTAAAGCAGATGGAAGTGAGAATATTGTTTCAAGAATTTATTCCAAGGTTTAAAGCAATTTCCAGCAGATCAGTTAACCTTTGGCTACCCACATAGTATGTGGGAGGTGATTGCTGTCAGGAACAAATAGAATCTGAATTGAAAAAAACTGGTCATTATGAGTACACTTATAATATCATTTTGTGTTTTAAGGCTCATACAAAAATGTGCATCTCTCTAATGGAAGATCGTTTGACTAACTAAATAAATCAAGTGCTAGTGCCTTGTTTTTTTTATGCCAAATAACCCTGCAAATGTTGTATTTCAGGGACAGATCCAATATTTTTTCAGTATCTGATATCTGAAAACAACATTCATGCCATACATGTGCCATTCAAATGATTATCTTCCACAAGAGAGAACCTAACCACCTCCCCTCAAATTTCAATGGGATTAACATCACTAAATCAATCCCCTATAAAAGCATTCTGAGGCTTACAATGGGCTAAAAATGTAACATGACTGGCATATAACTATTGTTCCTAAAATACCAGACCAGAGGCTGTACATTCTGCAGTAAGTAATTCAGTTCCTGACTCCTGTCCACAATTGAAATGGCACAAATGTGGAATATGATGGAATATTTAATAACCCCATCATCAACACAGAGTGGCAACACAGCAGTCCCACTTATAAGACACTCTGCAGAAACTAAACAAACTTCCTTTGGGAACAATATACTTACAAACACTTCCTCCTGGAAGGACATGGGCAGCAGGCATATCGGAAAGCCACCATGTGCAAGTTTGCCTGTAAGTCATAGACCATCCTGACTTGGAACTATATCACTGTCACTGGGTCAAATCCTGAAATTCTCTCCCTCAACAGCATTTTGGGAATAGCTACACCAAACTGACTACAGAAGATCAAGGTGACATCTTACCACACATTCTCAATGCAATTATGTATGGGCAATAAATGTTAGCATTGCCAGCAATGGTTATTTACCAAAACAGAACATATTTATAAAATAATTACAGTACTTGACAAAACAAGTAGAAAGGTGAGAAATTTAATGAGCTGCTTTGAAACTCAGGAAGTAGGATTGGCTCGCATCTGCTATATCATTCACTTGAAGTTTGCTGATCTACAGATTAACTCCCTCTACCTACCTAAATTCTACAATAAAAGAAAAGACCTTTAGTAAGAACGTTATTCAGCAAAAATCTGAATTCTGAAACTTCTACTTGAACAACTCTGAAAGAGTTATCTAGATTTTCTGGATGCATTCTATGAAGAAATTCTAGCTTTAAAATGAAAGGTATTCTCCCTTTTGTTCCCTCCACCTCTAGCAAATAGGGCTGAAATGGCTAAACGTTACTTCTGGATTAATCCCAAACTAACTCTTGGTTTAAACCTTGGACTTCAAAGTTGCCATGTGAGCTATTGATAACAATGTAAAATACAGAGAGGTAGGTCCACACAAAACCAGATTTTGATGATGAAAATGCACAGGTGAAATATAGTGCTGTAGGAGGTGATGGACACAAGCTGAGGCAAGGCATTGCATGGAACCAAGGTCCACAATTTTTCAGTTAGTGAACCATAACATAGGTAGTTTAGATTTGCAAAGACAATATTAGTAAGTGAACAACACTGGATAAAATCACAACAGTTTTGGATGAGTTGGGACCTTTGTACAGGGAGCCCAGGATGAGGAAGCAGTGGAGAACTCAGGTCATGATGTCATTAACATTTGAGTTTGTGTCTCAGTGTCTCTAAGCAGTGGATTGAGGAATGTTAGAGATAGAAGGTAGGAATTTTGGAAATGCTTTGATTATGGAGTTTCTCACATATTCTAATTTTATACTTTTAGAGGAAAATTAACTGCAAGCTCCCCATTGTTCTGACTACTCCTAACAAAATCCACTCAAAATCCTGAACCAACCCAGCAAATACTAATTCCCAATAAGTTACAGTCTAATCCCATTGTGCCTCCATAGCTATATTTATTTTGTTTTAGATCAATCCATAATTCTTCTGTTCTCTCTCAACAGTTATCCTATTTTTAATTCCTTCTTTTTATCCCCCCAAAGTCCAAACATGTCAACCTTCTTCATATGTATCTTTCCCAACATTTCCATTTCCAAATCCCTCTGGTCTGCCTTCTCAAAGCATTTGAAGGTTGCTTGATTAAATCCATATATAGCATCTCAACTACAACAATTGCAAACCATGAATGAGCATCAATATCTCAAAGAATTTTAAATGCTTGATCACATCCTTCCTCGATGACCAGTCTGCCAAGCAGCATCTGTGGCACAAACCTTTCTGCTGCCATGCCTACCTATCCAAAAATAGCCAGTTGTATATATTTTTCTTGTCTTTGCCTGTGGCAATTTTTCATCCGTGGCCTTCTCTTATTGGTCATGTTCCCTCAACAACAATATTTGGAAACAACAGGTCAATGTCATGCATATTAGTTAGGGTTAGGTACAGTCTCAATCAACCTTCTACATTTTCTCCCCCCAGCATTTGACTTGCCACTTTTATGCAGTGATTGCAATGAGGTAAGAGAGCTGAACCTCATAGAACATGTGTTTCCTGATTGGACCAGACTAACATCAATCAAAGAGCCCTGGCTGACAGATAAAATGAGGAGTGTCAGAGATTCTGACACTCCAAGGGCTCACTCTGATGACACAGTGCTAAACTGTTCATGTGTAAACAAAGGGTGGCTAGGCAATGGGACACTAGCCTCTGTGGACTTATTTCAGAGAGTAAAGCACGAACCTGAAGACATTCACTTGTAATAGTTTTCTTTGATTTGGAGAAAGCATTTATGACATCATGCCTTTGTTTAAGAACCTTGACTCGTTTGACTCTATCATCAAGGGCTAGGCTCAGCATTTGGAAAGAATGTTTTCTTTTTCTGGGCAAACAATATTATGGCAGGTGGAAAGCAACAAGTAAATCACCTGACAGCCTGTGGAATTGTTGCTTTTTCTGTTATTAGGAGTCTTACTTCCCCAAGGCAACAGATGCAAAAAGGCTTTCAAGAATTGACAGACATACTTAAGGAATATTACAACCTCAAGTCACCTCTAATTTTGACACACTATTGTTTCTACTTGGCACCTCAAGAACTAGAGGAATCCCTATCAGGATTTGTGATGAGGTTAAGATGACGGGCAGAAGTCTGTGAATTTAGTTTAACCGTTAATGAGATGTTTAGAGACCATTTGGCATGTGGGTTTAATGATGCAACTATGCAAAAACGGCTACTAGCTGAAACCCAACTGGACTTCAAACAGACACTACACCTGGTTTTAACATTGGAAAATGTGGCAAGTGGAACATGTGAGTTGCAAAGTATTCTGATGGAAGTGGACATCTTCACCAGTCTGACTTAGTTTTGGGAACACCACTTCCATGCAGGCAATTGCATAGTCTCACTTAGGACATACCCTGAACACAGAAGCTTGAACACACACCAGCAGGTTCAAGAACGGCTTCTTCCCTGCTGTTAATAGACTGTTAAATGGATTCTAACTTCAATCAATGTTGACCTTGTTAATGCTAATCTTGCCTTGCACACGATGTGTGTGGTATAACCCGTATGCTTCATTCTGTCCAAGTTTTTTTCACCCTATGATCAGTATATCTTTGCTTACTCTGATCTGCCTGTACTGCTCACAAACAAAGCTTTTCACTGCACTTCAGTAAATCCACTCAATCAATTAGAGGTCCACAGCAAAACCCTTAAACAAAGCCAAGCTTCAGCCAAACAATTAAAATTTTCTTCAAGATCCCGATTGGAAAGCCATTGTAATTGCTGCAGATATGTGGACTTGAGACAGCACAAGAGTCCCACTCGACTTAAAATGAGTAAGATGCCTCATAGGCCAGTATCCAGGAGAGTGCATACCCTGGACTTGATGGAATAAAATTGGTTGCAAGATCCATCTAGATTGGGTTAACATTTTTCAATTAGAAAATGGCTGTCTGAGTGAATTCCTAATTAAATATCCAGATGTTTTTCAGGAACATCTAGGGACTGTCAAATCAAGGCCACTTAGCATGTTAACCAGTAAGGAATTCCATGATTCTGCAAGGCGCACCCAGTACCATTTGTCTTGTGGTCAAACATAGAGGCAGAAATCAGAAGCCTGGAATTATCAAACCAGTCCAGTTTGCAGAATGGGCAGTACTGGTCATACAGATTTTGAAGCCCAAGCAGATTTTAAACAGACAATAAATTACTTTTCGCAGCTGGTTAAATACCCAATCTCTTGGATCGAGGATTTATACGTAAAGCTGACTGTCCTTCATGAAGCTGGACGTGGGCCATGCTTACTTGCAATTGCATTTAGACTAGGATTCCCAGAAGAATGCTACAATTAATACCCATAAGGGCCTGTACAAATATACGAGACTACTATTTGGGGAAATGTCAGCCTGTGCAATTTTTCAGCATATGGTGGAGAACATTTTGCAAGGTCAACTCAAGTCACATTTACCGAGATGAAGTTCTAATAGGGAAAGCTAATAAGGAACACTTAGAGAACTTTAATAGAATAGAATCACCTTCATTGTTGCAATGAGTATCATGGAAAGTTTAAATGTTAGCAATTACAGAGCCAACTTAAATACAGAAGCACAGCTTCTTCAGTTACAAGACAATAGAAATAAAATGTCCAGCATTACAGAAAGAAAAGTTCAGTACAACAGACCACACTGGCACCTAGCTTTCAGTCTGCACCAGGCCCTGGCTCCACACCATGCTGGCGATACGCCATGCTGGGAGGTCCCTATGGCAGAAGACCACTGTGCCAGGCCGGGAGGTCACCATGCTACGCTGGAAGGCCCCTACGGGTGGAGGAAACTGTGCCAGGTCAGGACGTCACCACACCAATGCTGGGAGGCCCCTATGGGAGGTGGCCAATGGGCCAGACTGAGAGGTTGCCACATCATATGGGGAGACACCTATGGGAAGAGGAAACTCTGCCAAGGCCGAGAGAGTTCACCATGCTACACTGGGAGGCCTCTACAGGAGGAGACTACTGGGCCAGACCAGGAGGAGAAAAACAGTCAATGGGGACTTTTTCTTAGGTATTTTTCTTCAGCGGGCATACACCTAAGAAGGGAAAAATGTGTGTTGCAGGCACTCCATGTGATTAAATTGGGCTGCTGAGTTGACAAGACTGGGTTACACCTGTTGGAAAATAAAGGCAGACAAAGGTGCTCCAGCTCCCATGGGTGAAACCATATCAGGAAGGTCAATGCAAGACATGACTCTGTCAAGTGAGAGAGCCAAGTTGACACAGGGGACAAAGTTTGGTTTAAGACTCATGGAAATGCCCTCATATAGGTAAGACGTATGGTCGAATCAAGAACAGAATCAGTGACGTGTAAAGTTCAAGGAGGTGTGATGGTCCTGAACAAACATGTGAAGCATATGAAAGCTGTGAATTCGCAAACGGTGCAGGAGCAAAACATGCCCTGCCCCACACAACATTCGGACAGGCTGCCAGAGCCTGTGGGTTCACCATCTCCATCGAACGTTGACAGGTCCTCTGAATCCAGGATGCAATGCTGGATGGAACCACCTTGATGCCTTTTTTGCTGGAAGAAGAAGATAAATTCTGCTCCTGTGCATTACACACCACCTGTATCAGATGCAGAGTTAGAGGATCCTGACACAGTGCGAAAATGCGCCAGGAGGCTCTTCAAGAAACATGCCTGACCTACGACCTCAGAATCAGAGGTGGAGTGATGTAATGATTGGAATGAGGTCAGCCAGTTGGACCTCATGCAATATGAGTTCCCTGATTCGGGACTATTAATCTGGTCCATTCAGCGTGCCCTGGCTAACAGATAAAAGGGGGAGTGTCAGAGGTTGCTGACACTTACAGGTGACTCTGACGCGGCAGCAATAAAGTCAAGGACTGTAAATGAAGGGTGACTTAGTGACAGGATATTGGCCTCTTTGGAGTTAGTTCATTTTTCTCCACCCTAGACATATAAGCAAGTTTGAACTTTTGCACCAATGGAAAGCCTCCTTGCCATTACAAAAATTACAGAGAAGGCTGACAGCTGGAAGTCCTCCAAAACCGCCCTCTCATAAAGGTACACTACACAAAAACAGACCCTTCAGTCCAACTCATCCATGCTGACCAGATATCCTAAATTAATCTTGTCCCATCTCCCAGCATTTGGCCCATATCCCTGTAAACCCTTCCTATTCAGACACAATTTAAATGCTGTAATTGTATCAGCCTCCACAACTTCCTCTGGCAGCTCATTCCATAGACACACCACCCTCTGCATGACCCCCACTATCATTTACCCTATTGCACACTCAGCTACCTTCCCCCCCAGCGCGCCCCCTCCCATTTATCTCTCCACCCCCTTGGCTCACAAGTCTCATTCCTGATGAAGGGCTTTTGCCCAAAATGTCGATTCTCCTGTTCGTTGGATGCTGCCTGACCTGCTGTGTTTTCCCAGCACCACACTCCCGACTCAGATCTCCAGCATCTGCAGTCCTCCCTTTCTCCAATGTTTAGTATATGCACGATTCACATAGGCAGCCACACAAACAAATAAGCAGCCTCCTCCATCCTGTCTGATTTGGTGAGCTGAGTGTGAGAAACATGCCACGTGCACACTAGACACTGGGAAAATCACATACGGACTTTGCAGATTTCTTTGGATATCCAAGCAAATTGTTACAAAGAGCTGCATGGACACCTTTGGAAACAGCTCAGAAGTCAACTTAACTGTCATAGACATAGTAAATATTCATTCGTAAGTGCCTGGCTTAAGGGAAGAGGAGGGTGATGTTGCGCACTTGACACATCAATTTTTTTTAACCCTACTGATTTGTGCAGCCTGGCGATTAAATTTTAGAGATCAGAGCCTCAGCACTGACGGTAGCCCATCCCTTTGCGTGGCATTGCCGGATAATCTGGAATGATGAGTGACCTGATCTCAAACTGCTATTGATCCAGCTCCCCAACTGACTATGACTCCCTGGGTTGGTTGCACAGGACTGACAAGGCTAAGCATGGTGCACTCCCCAGAACGACCTAACCTTGACCACCCTGAGCAGATGACTGATCATGTAAAGTCCTCAAGTGATATTGGAGGCTGCCTTTTGCTTATTGAGTTAAGATCCCATCCTGTAGTGTACCTCCATTGACACAGTGCTTCTCTCCTTAGAATTTTAGAGATGATTTTCCTTTTGCTTGAAACACATGCAGTGGATTTGCAGCCTACAAAACTAGCATATGATTTAGGTGTGCCATTGATGTAGTGTGATGCCACAGAGCAACACATCCATACTCTTGACTGATGACTGCTGACAACTGTGCTAAGGTTCTTGGCTTTGTGAGTGTGCTACAAGACAATTCAGGAGAGAAGTAGCATGAGTCTAGAAGCACTAGCTGAGGGAGAAAAGGGCAAAAGACATGGCATAGCCTTGACATAGGCATGATGTGAGTGAGCGAGCATTAAAAGAGAGACCAAGGTGCTCGGAGATCCATTCTACGTTAAACTATGAGCTGTGTGTCCCTCTCTGCCCCTGACAGCAGCAATCAGAAGTACCAGTATGTTCCACAGCACAGCACCGAAGTGCAGAATAATAGGGTAAGCAGATTTGAGATGTACAGTAAGACTGGTATATGTCAGATTTAAATGTCCATGGAAGAGGGATCCATGCAGCCATTGCCCATGAAGTCTGCCCTGAGACGCTGATTTGGCATCTCCAAGAGGGAAGCCCAGAGGAGCCAGTGAATTGGAGTCACCAAGTAAGCGCTCTAACTTTCAGGTCAGAACTTTTCAGTATCTACTTTACATCTGATGGATGGAAGAATGGGAAATTGTGTATTCATCAGCGTGATAATTCCGACAAAGAGTTCTCCTACGACTGTCTAGTGAGAACACTAAATTGGCATCCATCACTTGGTTGGAAAATTGGAAATCTTTTGATCTCGACATGATTTTCACAAACTTCTTGTCATGGCCCATGTCATGCAGGTGGTAGAAAGATTCTATCCTTTATTAATAAATAAGCATTATTAAACTGTTAACCCTTTCCATCTCTCTGTTATAAACAGCTATTGTTGCAAATCATCTCTATAACATAAAAATCAGTTCATCTCTTTTTATTAACTACTGCTAATGTCATTGAATTTTGATTAAGTCAGTCTTTCAGACACTCCAATAAAAGTAAAATGCTGTGGATGTGGCAAATCTGAAGTTCTGAAGAAGACTCATACTGGAATCAAAACATCAACTCTGTTTCTTTCTCTACAAACAATGCCGAATGTCTTGATTTTTCTTCCCTTTCTTGATCTCCCATTCAGTAGATGTTTGTTATGTATCTCAGCCATACCCATGGCAGTCAAAGCTTTCTCACGCATACTTCACTTCTGGCCAATTCTAGAAAGGTATCTCATGAATATTTGGAGTTGAGGCTGACTGTTATAATCACCACCAGCTAACTCGGACCTGGGATCTTTGTTAATTTGTTAATTTTCAGAGTCAATTGATATTTTGAATGACTGAAAAAAATACCAGTGTCATTCAAATGTGAGGAATCAACTTCTTAATCGCATACATGTTTAAAGATTGGAACAATCTTGATTACCATTTAAAATGTTCTTGCCAAGTAAAGATTATGTCATCCAATAGGTTACCTAGCAGCATTAGTATGTAATTATTTCTCCTGGGCTAATGATCAGTTTATACTTCTTGTATAATTGATTCCAGATAAATGTAACAATTTAGTTATAGAGTCATAGAGATGTACAGCATGGAAACAGACACTTTGGTCCAACCCGCCCATGCCGACCAAATATCCCAACCCAATCTAGTCCCACCTGCCAGCACCCGACCCATATCCCTCCAAACCCTTCCTATTCATATACGCATTCAAATGCCTTTTAAATGGTGCAATTCTACTAGCCTCAACCACCTCCTCTGGCAGCTCATTCCATACACACACCACCCTCTGCGTGAAAAAGTTGCCCCTTAGGTCTCTTTTATATCTTTCCACTTTTACCCTGAATCTATGTCTCTCCCACATCAAGGGAAAAAAAACGTTGTCTATTTAACCTACCCATGCCCCTCATCATTTTGTAAACCTCTATAAGGTCACCCCTCAGCCTCCGATGCCCCAGGGAAAACAGCCCCAGACTGTTCAGCCTCTCCCTATAGCTCCAATCCTCCAATCCTGGCAACATCCTTGTAAATCTTTTCTGAACCCTTTCAAGTTTCACAACAAATTTAACAGAGTGATCTAAGTTTATAAAACATGTTTTTAATTTAATTGTTATCTTTAGTTGTTTATGCTCTCAGCTTTCAATTTTAGTGATTTTAACCTTTCAAAAGTTTTTCTGAATCTACACCTTTCTCAGAATAGTAGGAGAATGGTCTGTCAATATGCTGCTTATATGTTATATTTCTGATAATCAATTGGTGACAGAAAAATCCAAAGTCAGTGTTTATTTGGGTTTATTTGGAATAGATTTAACCATAATTAGAGCAGATAGCCCATAAGGGGCACTATTACAAAAAGCAAGTCACAAAGGAGACACACCAATTTAATTTAAAATATCCTAATACAGCCTTGCCTACACACTATCTATGGATCATGGAAGGCGTAAATCATACACGTGGAGCTGTGTCACTGACTCCACTCTACTCCTTTGTCACAAAATGTCCCTTTGTACTCTTTTAAAGAATCAAATTAACAACCGAAATAAACAAGCCACAGCTTTGGAAAGGCCATGACAAAAACACTCAAATCAAAGGAAGCTTATCAAATTAGATTAAATTTGGTTTTGGTGGGAGATGACAAACTCCAGTTTTGCCAACTGTGTCCACAAGAGGCCTCAAGTGTGTCAGTGGACTCGGCCTACTCCCTGTCCATTGCTGAACATAACCAGGGAAGAAGGGCAAGTTGTCACATCTGATGATCCCTCTACAGAATGCTGTCTGGACTTGTTAATGACTATCTTGACTGGGCCCAAGAACAGACCCATGAAACGATCCTTCGACTTGGCCACTCTCCCACAGGTTTCTCATGTGTCATCAAGTAACCATTATCAATGCCTTTCACTTCAATTGGTACATTGAAAACTTTCATTTACTCAGTCTGTACAATCTAAACAAACTAACCCTGTCTATACTGAATATTGTCTATTTTGCCTGTATGCAAGTGTTTTCCCCAACCATTACCTCTTTTCAATTTGCAAACATTGAAACAGGCTGCACAAAGATTTACATTTTGGCTGTTTTTCTAGAAATCCTAACACAAGAATATTTTACATATAACATATTTTGCACTTAACAAGATTGAACCATAACAACTAAACTTAGGGACATCTGTTAAGATCTTTCTCTAAAACAGAAACAGATTAACCTGATTCTCTGGTGGATAAGTCCACTTTTACATTGCCCTCCCATCAATCTCACTCAATTTTTCTTCTCCTTTGGGGAGCTGATGATTCACAGAGAATGACAGTCTCCTGGATGTAAAGAGCCCTGGACTGCCTTGGTTAAGAGGCCATTTCATCATTTGTCACTGTACATATTAAACTTTAGGAGTTTATTCAACTTAGGTGGGGATCACATCGAGGTTCTAACCTATCCCCACCTGTCAATCATTCTTGCATACTGCCACAGAGACCACTGGATAAAAATCAGCAACAATTACCCTCAGCTAATTCTTTCTCTTCTTGAACCGACGTGATCAATTGAGGAGCATCTGCCACAGCCAAAAGATCGCATTTGGCACCTGTCAACTGGGTATGGCCTGTTACAGAGAAAAATGTCCCAAAGCACTTAACAACTAATGAATCACTGTTATATGGACAATTTTGTTAGGTTACACTGATATATTATAGCTGTACAATAAATATATGCCAGAAGAAATGAAAGAGGAAGATATGTTGGCAATATTTGTTTTTCTTTGGTCAACATTTCTCTAATAAAATGAAGGAAAAAGCAATACTCCTGGGTTTAGTTGCTGTTCTAAGTTTTCTTTGCAATTCACAGCATAAAAGAATGTAAATCCATCTTTTACACTTGTATACTATTCAATAAAACTATATAAAATAATTACAATTCATCATTACAAGAAGCACTAAACAGAAATTCTTCCATGTATGTATTTTTCTGTCAGTCATAGAAGTATTAAGTCAATAGTTCATAGTTGATCTGTGGCTAGAATCTATTTATTTGTAATAAATAGTAATTCTTGTTGAGTATAGAAACCTTGTCATTATTTGTGGCTGTGAGAGCAATAAAGATATGCTTCTCTGCTCATCACCCCTTTCACAGTCCAAGAGCTTATGGTAATTCACATTATATGGGGAAGGCTTGACTGGTGAGCACACAGTGGATAAAAAAGACCCTTTTTTTGAATGTTGGAACATTTGGCTTTGTGCAACAAATCACTGAGCACAGTATCTAAAAACTAATGGCTATACTAAGGTATTGGAAAGACCACATCTTATTATTTTTCTGTATTTTTTATAGTGGTCTGAAATAACAAAGAATGTCGAAGGGATTTTCTTTTCAAGCAAATTAGCAGCTCATTTCAAATCTCGACTACAATGCTGCTAATTCAAGTATTGGGGCAAGGTTACTACCAATAGCATGGCGCGAGGTAGTGTGTACAAAGTAGGATCCAGCAGGTAACAAGTAGCTAATTGGTCTTTGGAATAATATTCAGTTGTTGATGATAAAGACCTTCTATCTGCCGACAACAATATGATCAGCTCCCAAGTAATGCAACAGCATGTGGGTGTGAATAATATGGTCAGAATCCTTTGAACCTCCGAGTGTCTCTCTGCAGTAAAATAAACCTAAAGCCTGAAGAAGACCAGTTTATTTTCTCTCACCAATTGCTGTGGCGTTCAACCAATATGTTAGAGATTTTATAATTTGTAAATCAGTCACTCTGTGCCTCCTTTAAACAAGTGAATGTGCTCCAAGAAGAGAGGTTAACAAACAGCGACAAGCAAAAAAAGGATAATCTCAATGAACTTTGTGAAGGGCAACTGAACTGCCTTTCAGTTTTTCTCTCCATCCATAACACCACTTCTTTTCCTTTCTGGCTGTATGCCAGTGTGTGTAGGGATTAGAATTGGAATTAGTAAAGTGTTAAGTCAACAGGTCATAGTTTATCTGTGGCTAGAATCTATTAGTTGTAATAAATAGTAATTCTTGTTGAGTACAGAAACCTTGTCCATGCTTTCTGTCAACGTAGATTATAAAAAAGACTGGCAAATTGAAAAAAATTGCATATTTTGATAAAAGTAACGTCAGTAATGTCTCTGGAAATAACAAAGCTTGATTCCCAACATGCTACCCCAGTCAGACATAACATACCTCAAATAAATAAAACATAAGTATCTGGAACAAGATTCTGCTGTCAGTCCTTGCCAAGTTATTTTCAAAAAGATAAAGTCATACATAATTTGGAAAACACTGATATATAACTTCTGAAATACTCCATGATTCTGCTGGTGCTAATCTGAACTACTTTCATTTAAATTCATTGGGATACTCTATTATAGAATTCTTACAATGTATGCTTTTGTAGTTTAGTTACAATTCTAAAACAAAAGTTCTTCTTTCAGTACCCATTAAAAGTGAGTTATCATTCAAGTTAACTTGTCTGATGAGTTCAGCCACCTCAGGTCAAAATATCATAAGCTTTCAATAGGAAAATGTTAGACTCGGAACATCATTTATAATTCTTAACAATGCTTCTGTCTACATCTACATGGATGAAGGATCATTAAAATGAGTTTGGGTAAGGCAGACCAGAGGCTGCAAGTTTAAATCTTACCATGGCAGCTATGAAATTAAAATCAATAAATCTGGCCATTTTTAGGCTGACAGTAGGTGAGGAAGAAATGCCTCTGAATGCCTAATATCCTTCAGGGAAGGGAACTGACCACCTCTATCTAGTCTCCATTACACATGAATCTTCCCTTTGACTAAATGTTTAATTCTTGATGTCCATAGGGAATGTAAGAATGGAAATTAAATGCTACTCTGTGGAATAATCATTTCTAAAACTGTCATAATAATGTCAAATTTCAAAAGTAAACAATAAGCATACAGTAAGAAAACCATGATTCATTAAAAACTGAAGTTGGTGTTTATTGAGGATTCAGCTTCTATATGTGAGAGAGTTGTGAACATTATTATAAATATAGGACAATTAAAATATTGCTCAAAATCTCACCAGTGCAGCCGCATCTGCCTGTGTATATGGAATGCAGACCGTGGCAGTGATTAATGAGGACCTCATGGTCCACTGGTGGCTGAACAAGTTAATGTTAATGTGACCTACAAGTTGAAGGCACAATACAAGCATCACAATCTACTTATCTATAAATGGTATAGTTTTGAATGCCATTTCATGTCTGACTTGAGCTACTCCTCCTTAATGGTATGCATTAGCATTCTCACAATATGCTAACTTCTACAGAGTGCGTAATCAGCCTCCAGGAAATATTCCGCATATCTGAATCAAAATTAAAGCACTATAAACTAGTTATTTAAAGATCAAACCAATAATCTAAAAGTGGTTTGAGTGAACAAATATAATCAAGTTAAAAAAAAATCACTTAAAATAATAGGATCGTATTACGGTTCAGTTACTGTAATGTCCTTAAACAAATGTTGAGTTTATTATCTTTGTACATGCTTCTATGAAGGATGAAGTTCCTAACTTAATTAGCAACACAAATTCTCAATTGTCAATCTGCATTTATGCAAGTAAACTGTTTGAGGATTTGTATAATACAAAGGTAGTGTCTCTAACTCTGAGCCAAGAGGCTCAGGTTCAAGTCCCAGAGGTGTGCAATAATAGCTCTGAAAATGATGGTTAGAAAATATCTATACAAGTAAACTCTAATTTTGGTAGCACTATACTAAAATGTACATTCTCCCACCAGCAGGGTGTAAGGTAGGATGGTATGTAAAATCTAGTAGATGGCCTTCCCACCACCCAACAGCCCATGCCCAGTCTGCCCTACTAGGCCTTATGATATCAATTTTACCCATAGCAAGCTGAGGCCCTCATCATGAAACCTGGTAGAAGGTTGTGGTCCCTTGAACCTATCATAGGTGCTCTTCCTCTACAAAGTCATCTCTCCTTTAACCCTCCCTTCTGACGTTTTAAATTTGACCCTTCACCTCTTTCACACTCCATTCAACCCTGAGAGTCACTTGGGCTCCTCACTACATTGGGATTGCCTTTTATTCCAACAGTGGCCATTGTTCCTGGCTGGTGCTGCTGTAACTACAGAAATACTGGTTATCAGCTCTCAACTGGGGCTTCAAGATAAGAACAGAGTTCTCACCATAAGGCAGTTAAGACTGCTCCCAGAGTTAAATTAACATCATTGGGATCATGGGTGGGCACTCCTCCTACCATCCCTTGTTTCCATCCCCAGGTGTTTTATCCAGGAAGGTAAGAACCATATTGCCCCATAAAATATAGCCTGTTATTTCTAATGTTCCTTTTACTTGGCACCTTAATTTTATAAATGTCCCTGGCGCTAAATGAAACTTGTCCATCAGATTCTGGTCCACATCTCCTCATCCAGATCATTTTTTTAACAGGTCTCTTCAAAATGTAATCAAACGTAGGTTGTGCATTGGCTAAATATCACCATCTCCTTCCCTAACCCTAACCCTCCAAATGTCCAACATCATCTTTCTCCAATGATGTACTTACCTTTCTATTGGGCTAAATATCAACTATCAGTCTTCTTCAGATACAATGTCATTTAGATCCTCAGAACAAAAAGAAACTGTTTAAAATAAGTCATTACACTAGTTTGCAGAAGCAGTCTACCCTGGAAATTCTTGCTGCAATGTCATTGAATTTGCGATAGCAGCTCCATGCTGCAATATGAAATTGAAAAATGCACATTTAATTTGCTGCAATGATTGAACAGTGCAATCAACTCCATCAGTCTCCCTGACAACTGTTTGAGTCTGAACTAGGATGTTCTCAAACCTGATGCCATATTTGTTTCTGATCAGAGCTCCTGCCCACAAACATTAGCTGTGTGTCTAAGACTACCTGTCGAGTTATCTCTCAACTTCACCCCACTGTCTTTAGATTAGATTAGATTACTTACAGTGTGGAAACAGGCCTTCGGCCCAACAAGTCCACACCGCCCCGCCGAAGCGCAACCCACCCATACCCCTACATTTACCCCTTACCTAACACTACAGGCAATTTAGCATGGCCAGTTCACCTGACCTGCACATCTTTGGACTGTGGGAGGAAACCGGAGCACCCGGCATGGTGGCACAGTGGTTAGCACTGCTGCCTCACAGCGCCAGAGACCCGGGTTCAATTCCCGCCTCAGGCGACTGACTGTGTGGAGTTTGCACGTTCTCCCCGTGTCTGCGTGGGTTTCCTCCGGGTGCTCCAGTTTCCTCCCACAGTCCAAAGATGTGCAGGTCAGGTGAATTGGCCATGCTAAATTGCCCATAGTGTTAGGTAAGGGGTAAATGCAGGGGTATGGGTGGGTTTCGCTTCGGCGGGGCGGTGTGGACTTGTTGGGCCGAAGGGCCTGTTTCCACACTGTAAGTAATCTAATCTAATCTAATATTTACCCCTTACCTAACACTACGGGCAATTTAGCATGGCCAATTCGCCTGACCTGCACATCTTTGGACTGTGGGAGGAAACCGAAGCACCCGGAGGAAACCCACGCAGACACAGGGAGAATGTGCAAACTCCACACAGTCAGTCGCCTGAGGCGGGTATTGAACCCGGGTCTCTGGCGCTGTGAGGCAGCAGCTAACCACTGTGCCACCGTACCGCCCACCAAATCATCCGTGGATAAAAAAACTCAACACATGCCATAATAATAGTTTTACTCTATTATTCTCAAACCTGGCCAGTTTCCCATTCTATACTTTGTTGCTCATGGCCCATTCTCTCATCACATTCTGCCCTTGCTGGTCATAGTTCAGAAAGGCTCAATTGTAAACTTATCATCCAATTTTCAAACCCCTTCATGGGGACTTACCCCTCCCAGATTCTATAAACTCCTTCATATCCTACACACTCAGATATCTGTGTCAACCCAGATTCCTGGACATCCTGCTGTTAATTGGCTCATAATTTGTGGTCTTTCCCATACATTCCTAGGCCTCAGCTCTGAAATTCCCTCCTGTTATACTTCATCGGGGTAGCATGCTGCAAAGCAAGACCACTATTCCCAGATCATCTTACAAGTTAAAGATTTACCTGTCTTTTAGACCAAGATTAACAGAAGGCAGAGACAAGGTTTCTGTATTGAAGAAGAGTTGCTATTTATTACAAATAAAGAGGTTCTAGCTACAGATAAACAATTATGAACCATTAATTTGTAACTCTACCAGCTTCAAATCTAACTCCTTAAAAAACGTAACCTGCATACAAACACAGACAAACACAAACACTACATGGCATCTTGGACAGAGGGAAAGACTGGGAAGGCCGTTCAGTGGGCCCTGACAACAGGGTTGCTGAGATGATCATTTTGGCTGGTCAGGATTTGCTGCGCCTTGATCTTCCTACTCCTTTTACTTGTTTGTAGGAGGCACTGGTGATTTGGTTCACGCATAAATTAACTGACTCATTGGTTAAAAGCTACTGATGAGGGTAAATAAACTAGCTTTCTTCAGGCTTGAGGTGGTGGTGGTGGTGGTTTGAGGGGGGGGGGGAGGGTTGGAATCAGAGGACTGGTGGCTTTTCAAAAACATTCACAGCCATAATCTATTCAGCTATCTGGAAGCCAATCACAGTCATTGGCAAGCAGAAGGTCTTTGTGTCATTGAAAAACTGAATAACATTGCCCAGACCAATTAAATATTTAGTGCCATCTAAATCTCCACTGGTGTATATCATTTGCCTCTAGTTCATCTGCAACTAAATGTCTTTCACTACTTGAACAAACAGCACTTACAATGGGTGTCAGGTAGTTTGCTGAGTTCAGTGATCCTTTCCAGAATCCTCAGTTTTTAAAATTGTCTTTTGCCTATTTCTGTCTACAATCAATAATATAGAAAATTTAGAAAGGTATACTCTTTAAAATCTTCACAATTCTCCATCTCAGTTTACTTAATTTGAAGTCTATTTCTTTGCTCATGTTGCTTGGTATCAAATCACATTTTATAATGCTCCTATGAAGCATGCTGGGATGTTTTGCGAATTTAAAGGTAATTTACATACATAAATTGTTATTGAATAGTTTGCTAACAATCAATGATAAAACCCAAAAGCAATGAGTGAGTTTAATGAAACAAAGTATGTACATAGAACTGAAGAATGAAATACTGTGTGTGTTTACATATACCATTGTTCCCTGTGTGAAATGTCCTGTAAACACAGTCATTAAACTGACAGCAAAGCTGACATTTGCAATCCATCATAGACCCAGAGATAAATATGGCCTGGTCAACCTACATCAGATAGCAAGTCATGGGTGAACATTGCAACTTTTTTTTTATGCAACCTTTAACCAAAACTTGAGCTAGATTACATTTGTTTCCTATATAGAATATTTAAAAGAACATGTCCTTCATGAGATAAATAGAGGACAAGAGTGAAGTTTGATGCAATGAATTGAAGTGTCATTACTGTTCGTTACCAGTCAACAATGCTTTAAGAGAACAATGCAGTGACCATGCCATGGACTGCTGTAGGCAAGTCTATGAATTCTGCTTCTCCTGCAGACTCTTGCCTGCTGATTATCTCTTTGTGGATTATATGCTCTTGGTTCTCTGGGATATTTTGTGTCTAGACTGTCATTCTCAGTGGCTGTTTTTCTAAACCATGACTCATCAATTTATTTTTACATCTCAAGCTTCACCCTCACTTAAAATGAGGCTCCTCCACTCTCTATAATACTGTAAAAGTTTTATTAATAATATGCTATATATCATAATAAAGTCAGTTCTCTAATAGTGTTCTCCGTCTTTATTGCATATTTCTTGCTCTCTGCTCTGCTAAGTTGATTTCGACTGATGTCAGAGTAGCATTACCACTTACATTCTACAAATGTACAAAACAGGACCAAGAGTAGGCCACTCAACCTTTAATCCTGCTGGTGCCAATAAAGATCATGGCTGATCTGATTACATAAAATTTCTGACTATCATCAATAACCTTTCATCCCCTTTCCTTTCAGGAATCTACCTCTGCCTTAAAAGATATGCATGAACTCTGTTTGAATGGTCTGCTGGTGAACAATGCTCATTAGAAGCACAACCTCATATCATCTCTGTCTTAAACGGGCATCCAGTTATTTTGAAGCAGTAATCCCAGTTCCAAATTTCCCACAAGAGGAAACATCCTTTTACTATCCACCCTTAGGATCTTATATAATAAAACGAAGAACTGCAAATGCCAGAGATTTGAAATAAAAATGGAAATTGCTGCTGAATCTCTGCAGGTCTGGCAGCACTGGTGGGAAGAAAACAGAGTGAACGTTTCAAGTCCAGTGACTCACACCCAAAGTTTTGATGAAGAGTCATTGGGCTCAAAATAGTAATTCTGCTTTCTCCCCACAGGTGCTGCCAGGCCTGCTGAGTTTCGCCAGCAATTTCTGCTATTGTTTCAGGATCTTGAATGTTTCAATCAAGTTGACTCTTCCTCTTTGTAACTCCAGTGGAATACATGCCTAGCCTATCGAACCTTTCCTCATTAGACAACGCAATATCCGAGATATTAGACTATTAAAACTTTTCTCAGCTCCTTCCAACATATTTGCATCCTTCCTTAAAAAAAAGACTGATACTGAACACAATACTTTCTATTGGTTCCACCAATATTCTGTATAACTAAAGTATAACTTCCCTCCTTTTGTATTCAATTCTATCATCATTATTAACAGTTTCCTAAGCCCAGTCTGGTTGGGTTCTTTGGAGGGTTGGTGTGGACTTGTTGGGCTGAAGGGCACGTTTCTATACTGTAGAGAATCTAATCTTATCTAATGCATGATAAAACACTCCAGGACTAGAAAGTGGGTTGCCCACCTCTGGATGTGATTTGCAACACAGCCATGTCTTTTCATGTGTAAATTTGATTAATCCAACTCAACTGAATAATTGTATTTTAAGCCATGTGGGTCCCATGCTGCTGTTCTATTTTAATCTTCTAGTTACTTCTACACTAAAAAATTAATCCCAGTAGCCCACAAACATTTGTTCATTAATTATGTGGTGCTTTTAAAAGGAAGCTGCACTGAAGCATATAACTCACATTCAAAAAAATTAAAGTGATCAATATGGCAGAAAGAGGATTCCAATGTGAAGGATGCTGCACTGAAGACGTCAGTGCTAGAGGTGGGCAGGACAAACGAGTTATGTTTTCTGAGGGTCTTGGAAGTCCTTCAGAACAAGCTTCAAAACAGAGTGTAACATGTGATCAGAGAAGTCAACATTTGGAGGGTGGACCTTTGGTCCTCTGAGCCACAGGTGACCCAAGAGGTGGACATAGAACAACAGCACAGCAATGATGAGGTGACCCTTTAAACTGATCTGGGACACAATAACCAACTCAGTTATTGTTCTTACACATCAGCTGGAGTCTAGGATATAGATGTAAGCAGTATATGGTGAGACATTCAGACATGAAAGGATGGCAGCCATAGAGATCAAGATGGCTCAGTTGTTAGCAAAGGGCAAAGGCACAGACAACTTTTGTTGTGGAGAAATAGATGTAAACGATAATGGGATGTCATACAGAACAGCATTTATGAACACTGAGTTATTAGGTGCATTGACTGGTCAGGGTGCCTCCTGTCACTACCAAGGCACATATAGAACTACAGTTCTAATTTGGCAGAGGGCATGGCACAGACTTGACCAAATCAAAAGTTATCTATGCATCGGTTCCTCCAAGAATACACAACACCACATTTTGCAAATTCCAGAACTCACTATAATACATTCAAAAATTCAGCAGAGAACCTCTAAATGCTTTACAAAAGAAACAAGTTCTTGAAATTTATCTTGCTTACAATTTGAGTATCAGGTCCTTGAAATAATACTTATGGCAGCTCCTCTTTATGATCAGAACACATGTTTGCAGAGTGAGCTATGGATCTGTAGTCAGGATTAATTTTATCCAAATTAGCACTCTTGAGTTATAGCAGCTGGTTAGGCCATATGATGCCAGAGGAATATTGTTTTAAGCCTTCTAGGGCACAGTGTGGACACTGCTACATGTGTCCTTCTCATTACCAAACTGTGTGCCATCTTTACAAGAGGTAGATGGCAGTTCACAGTACCCTAGAAAATCTGTCGTTGGCCTCTTCTGCACAGCCCAGATCTCCACTACACAAATAATAAAAAAAAACCTTAGTTTCCACAACAGTAATCTCTCTGATACACTATTAATTGTTAAGACATTGCATCTCAACTTTTATTTTTCTGTATGTGAAATGTAATTCACAGATAAGTGTGTACTAATACTTTTATTTCCATTGCCTAAATAATTTATCAAAACAAATATAAAGAAAACATAAGTTAATAAAACTTCATGAACATGTCCACTTTTGAAAAGACAAGTTGATTTTATGGGCAAACAGAACCAAATATGTAATTATGTCACAACTTTTCAAGCAGTTTATATGATTCACCATCAACAAAAGGTGCAAAGATCAATACACCAACTTACGTCGAATTTTACCTCCAGTCATCTGTATTTTGGTTATTTGAGGTTGAATTTCATGACATAAATGTATATTCAAACAAAACTGAAATTGAACACAGCTTCTTTTTCTGTTTGGTATCTTAATTAAGTCAGAGATACAGGCAATTTGCAGATCAACGGTCTAATTTTGCAAAGTTTCATGACTGGCTTGGCACCTCATTAGGCAGAATGAACTTTAATATGCCGTAGTCTTAACTGTTACTTGTTCTCACTTCCAGGGAGCATAGCCTTTCAAAGTTTCCAAATGTCAAAAAGGGTAATAGTTTCATTTTATTTTTTTTAAACCCAACCCTAAAGAGTTTAAGTAATTCCAGATAGCATGCAGAAAGGGCATGAAATGGTTGTTTAAAATGAGTTTAAAAGATTTAAGCTATGTTACAGAATATACACAACTATGTTCACTTCCAAGCATAGGTGTACTAAAACTAATTACCAAATTTGTCATCAAACTAACATAAGTACTATTCACCAAGCTCAAAAGCTATGCAATGGCCTTAGCTCGGTGATAATACTCTTGCCTCTGACTCAAATGATTGTGGGTTCAAGTTCCAATCCAAAACCTTGAGCAAATAATCCAGGCTGGCACAAATGCAGTTTTGAGGAGTGCTGTACCATCAGAGTATTGCGCTTTCAGAGTGCTGTTATCAGATGAATTGTGGAGCCAAGATGCTGCCTATCCTCCCAATGGAACTAAAGGATCCCTTGCTACTATTTCAAAGAGGAGGTGGAGAGTTCTTGCCAGTATCTTGGACAATGTTAATGCACAGCCAACAATAATTAATTGAGATTTGTGCCAGATTTTCTGAAGAGTGATAAGCATATGCAAATGACCATTCCACTTTTTTTAACGAAAGTAAAGAAATCCACATTTCTGATGGGAGATTCTGATCAGGGCTCTCGCAGGAATGCAGAGCCAAACCTCCATTCTGACACAGCCCCTCATAGTACAGAACATCAGGAGAGGGCAAACTATACTTACACACAGCAATCAATTTGCTCATTGTATAGGTTAAAGGTCCACTCACTTTTACAGCTCCTGTGAAACGCGAAGTGTATAAGGTAAAAGTGAGAGGTCATGATAGTTGGAGGCTAGGGTACCAATTGGGTAGGAGGTAGGTCAGCAGATAAGCTGAGTGCTAAGGAGGTAGGGTGCCAGATAGATTTACTGCCAGCTGATTGAGGTAGGGTGGCAGGAAAGGTATCAGGATATCGGGAGGGGGGTGTGGAGAGTTAGATCCTTAGAAAGTGTCAGGACAAGAGCAGGGCCTTTCTGTGGTGAGAAAGGAAGAGTCAGGTCCAGTGACGTGGAAAGGAGGGAGTTGAGATGGAGAGGGCAGAATGTCCAGAATAGTAAAGATCACTAGTACAATGCAAATTTCAATGCACAGTTCAGTCAAAAAACATTCTTACAAACTTTCCATAGATGTTACATTTAGAGCACCTGTGTAGAGATCCTTAAAACCCACGGCCCACTGTGTGTTATTAATGACATTCTGGACTCACCTCTCCCGTTGCTTATGATGGAACCAATTGTGCAGCACTGGCCAGCAACAGGCAACTGCAGTGACTCTTGCCAAAACAAAGCAATCTGGACAACTACAGATCAATTAGTTTTAAAATTAGTAACTAACAAGTAATGAAATGATGAGTGATTTTTGGAGATATTGTCTTTAAGAGAGTTCGCCTTTAAGGACTCCATGTACTCTGTGTATAGAATGTTGTGACTCTGTTACAAATCAGACCAAACTCCCTCAAAACATGCGAAGAAGATAGACCAGGTCTTAACTTTTTTTTAAGGCAAGTGTAAGATGCTACATTCCAGATGTGATTTGATTTGTCAAACTACTAGGCTTTAAGCAAAACCTATTTTATTCTTACAGCAGAGTTAAAATATAAACAAAAGCAATTGCATAACTTCTAACTCTTTCAAAATACTTAAAATAACATATTATTTAACTACTATTCATCAACTGTTCCAATATAGCAGCATTTCATAAATACATCGTTGGCAAAAGCAAATTTAGCAAAACAGATGTTCCTCACTTGCTATCTGCTCCAGGCTAGGAGAAGGAATGCTGACAGAATGAATCAGTCAGAGAACTCAAGCTTTTGTAGGAGCAGAGAGAGAGAGAGCTGTATCTAGCAGGTTCAACTCACAAACCCCAACTTCAGCAACTGAAAGCAAAAACTAAAACCCTGGGTCTGTGTGCACGTGACTCCATCCACTCATGTGTGCTTTGTCTACTTAAATAAAATAACCCAAAACTATTTAGTTTGCTTTCAACGGAGCAGACACCTTGGTTTACAATACCCCTCTTCCAGAGGAACAGGACAGAACAAATCCTTATTAAAGGCACATATTGTCACACTGCGTTGGGGCTTTTCAAGCTGCACGTACACAAATCAACTGATTTGAAGCAATGATACTAATACTATGCATGCTAGATCCCAAAGTGAGAACTGACTTGATATGCCATAAATTTCATTTTTTTTTTCATTTAGTTTTCCATGGAGATCAGTCTTTGAACATATTCACAAGTGGCTACTGATGACCTTTAAACAAAGAGTATTAAAGTTTGTGACACAAAAAAAGGTATTATACTGCAAAAGTACAATTTAAAACAAAGTCATTACAAACACTAGCAAAAAAAGTCAATTTATCAATTCAACAATAATTGTAAATACCCAATGCCAGTCTTTTCATGTCCATGCAACAGTTTCTTGTCAAGTTGTCATGGTTGGAATCAATTCCTTTCTCAACAATATTTTGTGTATTCATTTGTTGCTATTTCCTTCAATCAACCTCCCTCCCTGTGACCTTTAAACAATAGGCAACTTGCATCACTATTAAAATTGAGCATGTGTTGACTAACCTCATGTCTTCAACATCATTATAGGATTGCTTCATCTCTGACACGTCCACAACCTTCTGCTCCTTGACTTTTAATTAAAGCAACTCAGGAATTCTCTAACCTTTCCCTTAGTGATTTAGAGACTGGTACTAACAATACCTTTGATAAAATTCCATCTGAATGGCTGTTTCACAAAGAATGATATCAGCAAGTACTTCCCAAAGTGAGCAGTCTGTGTAATCCTCCAGTAAAAAGTGTTCAACTGGCATTTATCTACAAGCATAGGAAGACAATAGATTTCGACAGAAGCATAAACTAAACTATCTTCTTTGCAGAAAATCATTGTGTGGTCTCCTTCTCTGCTATAACCATTCAGCCCATTGTATTGCACAGGCCTTTTGGAGCAACAAATCATTTAAATCATACCTCTTTCTCTCTTGCCTGTTTAACTTTATTCCTTTCCAGAAAATGAAAGTTTTTGAATGTCTCAATTGACCCTACCTCCATTGGACTACCAGACAGTGCTTTTCAGATTTTTTTTTCTTTAAGTGAAACATATACTTTGTGTTCAAATTATTAAACATTTTCCAAATCCTGTGTTGGGGTTCCCCATGGCTGAAAACACCACAAGATGGCCAAAAGCGATTTTTAGTTGAGAGTGTGGTGCTAGCAAAGCACAGCAGTTCAGGCAGCATCTGAGAAGCAGGAGAATCGACATTTCGGGCATGCGCCCTTCACCAGGAATCTGATAGCCCTTCCTGGTGAAGGGCATATGCCTGAAATGTCGATTCTCCTGCTCCTCGGATGCTGCCTGACCTGCTGCGCCTTTCCAGAACCACACTCTCAACTCTGATCTCCAGCATCTGCAGTCCTCACTTTTCTCAAAAATGGCTTTTAGTTGACTTTAAATAGCTTGTTTAGTGTAGTATTGAAGTAAACCATAAGTTAGGGCAATTATAGCTTTGCAATCAAAATACATTCAACGAAACAAGATTATAATCATGCAAAAAGGGTCTTGGAGCAAACATCCAGCTGCAGCTTTATATACAGGGACAGCTGGATAAGGACACCCTTGAGTATGCTGATAGAAAACTTCTGTTCCAAGCTGATTTTAAAGTCTGAAATCTACCATAATTAGATTGATTTTAGTTCAGACTTTCAAATAATCATAGTGGTAGATTTTGAATATATACACACGTAACCTTTAAAAAAAAACAATAAGCATGAATGAGATTCCACTAAAAATCCAATGGACAGAACAGGCTTAGAGAGTAAGGGAGGGCCCCAATATTCCTTACAGGGAGAATGGATTTACAGGTGCAAAAATCAGCAGTATTAGAATGTAGTTTAATATAGCATGCATTCTGAAATCCCCAAGAATAAAAATAAGGGTTACTGGTAAATATTATGAGATCATGGAGGACCAAGTATTGTCCAAAATCCTGTCCATTATTGACCATGCAGTCACTTGATTAATTTGATTGGGTATGTGCATACTCAATTAGGAATATGATTGGCCTGTAATTGCCAAAGATGGGCAGAAAAAAAATGTGTAATAATTTATATCTTCCCTTTGTTCATTATAGAAGCTTCTGACACCCAGATGTTTCTTTCCCCGGTGTAATTTCAATAAACACTTTGATGCTAGAAGCAGACTTTGGGTGTTGAGTGATTTATTTAGTCATTCTAATCCAACAACATGTACCTGGATCCCAGGAATCCTCTGTGAACATGTACCTGGATCCCAGGAATCCACACCATTTCTTATTATGTTTTTGAGGAGTCTCGTGTTGTTGTCTGGAGGAATCTAAAACTCAGTCCCTTATTTTTTATTGGTATACAAATATGCATTTTGATACTTTTCTGTAATTATTCATTTATAACTTTCTGAAAAGAGCCTGACTCTTTCACATAATGCTACTCATTAAAGTTACATTCCCTCTGCAGTTAGTGGTAGGCACGCTATATAATGGTAGGCTTCTGAATGCTCTCACTTCTCCTGTTGCATGCTATTCCCTGCAACATGTTTGGAAAAATAAAATGCACTCATGCACACACTTGAACATGTGGATAGAGTCAACTAAGTCTCTCAAACATATCTGGCTATGTTACCAAATTTCCAAATGTAATAGTAGCTTAATGTCACCTTTGTAGCCAGTTTCATTGATGTGATGTGGATTGAAATGTGTTGACTCTAAACTACATGTTGAAATGGCCCAACAGGCCACTCACTTCAAGTGCAATTAGGCACGAACAACAAAAGGTATATTGGAAGCAGCTCAGAAATGGTTTAATCAAGCTGATACCTGGAAAGCATGCATTGTCTTATGAGGTAAGGTAGAAAAACCCTGGCTTGTCTCCCCTAGAGGATAGAAGATTAAGAGAGGCCTTGGTTGAAACATGCAAGATCCTGAGGGAACTTAATAAGATGGTGAGGTGGGAAGAGGACGTTTTCTTTCATTGGTAGAATCTAGAACTAGGGGTCGTAGTTTTAAAATCAGGTATCACTCATTTAAATCAGAGATTAGACCAAAGCTTTTCTCTAATTGGGTTATTCAAGCTCTCTTGGCAGTGATGTTCACATCCCATAAATGACAAAAAGAAAACAGGTGCTTTTAAATGAGCTTTATTGAGTCAATGTCACATTAGTTCAAAGTTTTGCATTTTGTGAGTTGATCAGAATGAATTCATTTTGGAATTTTGGAACGGTCGTTCGAAATTGTAGAAGCTCTAACACATCAAGGCAAATTTAAGATTTAAGTTAATAGAGACAGATCAATTTTCAGGGGAGTGAACACTGACATGGTCAGAAAGGTAGCTAAGAATTACAAAGTTCCTTTTTGTGATTTGTAGTGTAAACACCACTTCCCAAACATTAATTAACTCATTTTTTCAAAAGGGAAATATTAGGAACCCCAACACCAAACTTTCATTCCCACATCCAACTTTGAATAGCAAAAGCTAAACAAACACTGAACATTTCTGAGTTATATATTCTTCATTTAAAAGTGAAAGATTATTGTACGGTTTCACGTAAACTTCTTGTCAATATTTCAGTGAAGGGATTAATTTAGAGTAATACAGCAAAGAAAAAGTACTCATCTGTGGCAAAATAAATGAAAACATGAATGGGAGAGAGGTGTACATGGGCAATCAAGCCAATATCATCAGTTAGCTGATTTACAATCCTGTAGGGACTGAAAGATCTATAAGTTTTCCAATGACCTGTGCAAAACAATGCACGTGGTTTGATGTTTTCAAGCTTTTACTGTCACACTCAACTTAAAATCTACATAATCAATTGTTAATTTTAGTAGGCAATTAATATACTAATATACAAAAAGGTACTTCTTATTAATTCATTCACACAACCGAAAATGCCAAACATATTATATTACATTCCCAGCCATAATGTTGTGTTTAAAAATCCCAAGCCTCTCCTAACTTTAGCAGGATCTCCTGGCCCTACCACACCAGTGTTTTGTTAGCACCCTTTTAAACAAAGTCCCATTCAATTAATTTTTTCGATTAGATTACTTACAGTGTGGAAACAGGCCCTTCGGCCCAACAAGTCCACACCGACACGCCGAAGCGTAACCCACCCATTCCCGTATGTTTACCCCTTTACCTAACACTACGGGCAATTTAGCATGGCTAATTCACCTGACGTGCACATCTTTGGACTGTGGGAGGAAACTGGAGCACCCGGGAGGAAACCCACGCAGACACGGGGAGAATGTGCAAACTCCACACAGTCAGTCACCTGAGTCAGGAATTGAACCCGGGTCTCTGGCGCTGTGAGGCAGCAGTGCTAACCACTGTGCCACCGTGCCGCCCACAAATCATCCGAGCATTATCATTTGGACTTCCAGTAATAGGTATCATCTGATGATTTGCTGCTTTTTGTCTCTTCATAATCTCCCATTAACTGAATAGGCGTTCCATTCTCACTTGGACTCTGCTTGGAAATTAGCCTCTCCCTTTTGAACAGCATAAAATTCCTAGTTAAGTGTTTTCCCTAATAAACCCCTCAGTCTGGCTGGCACTGAGAGTCTTTTTTACGTTATGGTCTGATAACCCCATGGAAAATTTAATCAGATATCACTGTTAAATATTGTTATTCAATGTTTATTTAGGAAAGTTAATAAAATGTTACTATTTGTTGTAAGTTGATTTGAATATAGAAGTATGAATGTTTCAGTTACATAAGGCACTGGTGAGAACACATCCAGAATACTATGCACAGTGGTGGTTACCTTTTTTAAGGAAGTGTGTATTGGAAGCAGCTCAGAAATGGTTTAATCAGGCTGACACCTGGAAAGAATGGATTGTCTTGTGAGGAAAGATTGAAAAGCCCAGGCTTATATCTACTGGAGGATAAAAGATTAAGAGAAGCCCTGATTGAAACATGCAAGATCCTGAGGGATTTTGACAAAGATGGGTAGGTGGGAAGAGGATGTTTCCTTTCATTGTTAGAATCTAGAACTAGGGATCATGGTTTTTAATCAGGTATCACACATTTAGAGATAAGACCAAAGCTTTTCTCTAATTTGGTTATTAGTCTTTCAAACTCTCTTACTGAAAAAGTTGATGGAAGCAGAATTTTTAATATTGTTAAGGTAGAGATAGGTAGAGATTTGTTAGGTAAGGGAGTAAATGGGCTGTTGGGGTAAGTCCTAATGTGGATTTGAAGTTTCAATCAGATCAGCCATGGTATTATTGAACTGCTGAAAATGTTTAAGGAGCCAAGAGGCCTACCTTGTTCAGAGTTTGAGTGTTCACTTTATTTTGCAGTCATGGAATATTTAGATTTTACAATATTTAGATTTTACAATATTGACACCTTGTTTGTCTCTTCAGTCCTGCTCCAATATTCATAGTGTTGTATTTTCTTAAATATTACAAGTGCATATTTATGCTTTCAAAAATATCAGCTGAAGTATTTTTTTTAAATTCCCACTTGGACTTTGCTCTTGGAACAAAGCAACAGAAGCAGCTGTGTGTTCTCAAATGAACCAACTAAATTTATAATTCAAAAAAAACCAAAGGAATATCAAAAGAAGAGATAAAACATTCATGCTGATCAATTCAATGCTTTGAAGAATGATGACAACTTAATTATATGACAGTGTTAACAGAAATTTCTTCTGAATGATTTGTATAAATTCTAAAGGTAATTCATGCACCACCTTCAGGTATATTTGCCTCTGATAACATTCACAGGGCTTCATATGGGCACATTTGTTCTGTTTGGATGCAGCAAAAGCACAACAGTTGAGTGTACTGCTCCGCTCACTCAAGCTTCTTATACAATCCACCGCACTTTGTCAATTATTAACATCTGGACCACCAGCTACCCAAATCTTGCATTCAAACTTCCTCCTTCAAATCTATCTGCTCCCCTTTACTTCTTTAAGACTTTTATTCAATCCACCTCATTAACCAAGATGTTTTGGTCAGCACATGTAATACTTCTTCCTTTGGCGAGCACTTTTTTTCTTTATTCTGGCAAAGTGCTTCAGACTGTTTTATGCAAATGAAGGTAGTTCTTGGAGGAATAGTAATAACAGAGCTTCAATTTGCAACAGTACTGTCTTTCAAGACTTGTATAATTCATTTCATGGATAAGGTATCAAATTTTAATATATCCCCCATTAAAAGACTGGATGGCTCAATGTTAGCTACTGTATCTCGAAGACTTCTGAATTCAAATTGTGATGAGCTAGATAGAATGAGATTTTAATGCCCTTCAAGAAAATAAGATGAGTCAATCTTTGTCTAATTCCTGGTATGTAGAAATCTGCAGCCATATTTTAGTAATGGCTGCACTTATGAAAATTGATGCAGAAAGTGGGAATTGCACACTGTAGTAGGAAATTAAAAGTAACACAGAGAATTACGTTATTTAGAAATGTGAATGCCCCAAAGGCACCCTTTATTCATATAATAACTGTACCTCTCTTCAGATGACAATGTTTCCAGTTGGCAGCTTGGGTGCCTGTTGTTATACTTGCTTAGTAGCTGAAAGCTACTCATTGTTACAGATACTGAAATGGCAGAACCTGGTAGGAATTTCAAGCTCCTGCAGTTTTTTTTTCAGAGGGACCCAATTACTGGGACTCTGAAAGGTGAAGAAATACTGAAGGAGGCAACTAAAGGAACATTGGAGAATATTTTTAATTGGAAAGCATAGTCCATAATGCCATTACCTATTAGGTCCCAAACTTTTGATATTTCAATCTATCAACAATTTTATTCATCAATCTCCGTGAAAGTATCTCTGGACCTTAATTTCACTGAATTATCTTTCCTCATCAGTTTTCCTACCCTTAACCAATTGTTCTATGCTCAGGATGAGCAAACACACCCCTGTTATATTGTCCAATATGTGCTGGTGTTGCGAAGTTGAAGGCGTGCTCTGTACCTTTAAGAGAGAGTGTATGCTGTTTTGCATTGAGAGCTTCCAAGTACCTGTCATATAACTATCTAGCAGTCTCAGAGTGTACTGGAAAATTGAAAAAAATGTAACATTTGGATGTGAAATAGGTACCCAAGTTGGTTGCTATTTTGCCAACAATTTGAATCTAACCAATCAGTTTAAATTATGCCCCAGGATACTAAAACCCAATCAATTTTGAATTTATTGTTTTTGTCAACATCGAACCAATGAAATGATCTGATCTTGGGGGTATATAAAAAAGCAGGCCTTTTGAATGTCAGACAGGGTAATTGCCAACAAAACACTCTCTATCAAAGGTACCTTTTCACACAAAAATTATTCGCAGTAAAAGAAAGACGATGACCCATGGAGATCTTCATCCAGAAGAAGGGACACCAACGATGACAGCTACTATGTGGTTTTGAGATTAAGCTGATGTAATTTTAATAAGTGTTTTATTGGAACAATACATTGTTATAGAGTTAGGGGCAGTTAAGAGAAAGGGGGGCTTAGAGTTATGAATAGTTGTTGTTTAATGTTCACTTTTAGAGTTAAGGAATACATTGATTTTTTTTGTTACATAGTAGAATTTGGGAGTTCTCTCACTCATATTTTAATAGATTATGAGGTGAGGTGAGCTTTTCTGGGTGTTTGGTTTAAATAACAGAAAGGTTCACCACTGCGTCGTAACACTGGCAAGCTAAAAAGTTCCAGCAATTTGCACATGCTCAGAATGCATAGATGCAATTAAAATGTTTGTAATTGTTGAGATTTAAAAGTATCAATTAAGATAGTGAGGATGAACTACCGGAAGATACAAAAGGCAATTTAGGGACGTTTCATTCAAACACTTTGAAATGTAACTTCTTGTTTTGATTCAAAATGATTTGTACAAAATAAATGTAAAGAAATAATTTTTTTGTATAAAAGCAGTGTAAGTGGTTTATGTTGGTAAATTAATAACACACCATCTACTGCCATGACAGGCAATCATTACAGGACATGGTTATTTGTGTGAGAAATTCCATTCAAATGTTACCAAGCAGGTTGACAGGTTATACTTAGTTAAAATTACATCTTAAAATTTGGCATTTCAACATTAGTATCCAATTAGCAAATGTTTATTTTGAAGCATACAGCAGAACATGCAAACTACAAAGAGTTTCAATTGGTGTGCAACCCATATAAATACTTTGTAACATCTGAAACCTAAAGAGGCTGCAAGGCATTTGTGTCACATCATCAAGACATACAAAATTCTAATATTCAGTGAATTCTCATTAAACAATGGCATCTCAATATATTATACACACACACACACCTCAAATACATCACCACAGGAATAACACTTGTTTTAATCAAGATGAATGCATAGGAATGATGACAAGACTTGAACCCACACGAAGGGCGAATTTACCCCGCTTGCAGAAACTTTTTAGCAGAGATGGCAGGGGAACTTCTTGCATGCAGGGCAAAATTATTTTGTTAAACTTTGGGTATTAACAATATTCTTTTAGATAGGTCTGCCTTCTGCAGCAGCCCTTCCACTCCATTAAGTTCATTAATACCTCCAGCTGCTGGAATTCCATTAACGAGAGCAATCTTGTCAGGAAAAACATGTTCATAAGTTATATAATATATATTAGGCATGAACTTGGTGGACTAAACTTCTTCCTCCAAGTTTTTGTGAGTCTTGATTAACTACCTGCCTGCCCAATGGTTTCCTTTTATCTGATTCCATTCCAATCTTACCATTTCGCCACTCACCAGATACTTAACAAACACCAAACACCCAGCATCCCTTGTGCGCAGCTTTGAAATGCCATTATACACACAGACAAGTGTTGGCGAACTGACATCATCTGCCATAGGTAGAAAAATGACACAGCAGCTACAACACGATTCTGCTCAAGGTATATAGCCAGCATCACTAATATGTCTTTGCACATACACTCCCATTCTCACTGTTGTTTAAACACTAGGCCGCTCAGTTTAACTGTCCTGAGCTACATCCCATCTAGACACCTTCTTTAGGTAACCATTACATTGTCCCCAATGCCTACTAGATACCCACATCCTGTCATTGTCTAATAGATAGCATCACATATAGGCAAGCAATTAGTCAAACCCAAACAAGAATTTGTATTTGCAGCCATCAAGGTGAACACAGACAAAATAAATAGAGACTGTAATCCATTCCAACAATTCAAACCAAATGCTGGCAAATTTGCATTGCATATTGTCTGCTGCATCCAGCTCTCAATTACTGGAACTGGGTGTCAATCAGGTCCTATTTGCTTGTAGTGCCAGATAAAACTGAGCTCTGTTATGCACAAAGAGAGCCTTCTTCCCCAGTGTCCACATTAAACTCTTCAGAAGCCTGTTCTTGTTCCTCCATTTTCTCAGCATGTGTCACATCACCTCATTGCATACTCTAAATGTAAAGTATGTCAGAATGATGGACCTTCCCACATTAGTTCAAGTATTTTACCAAACCCTCAGCAGCCCTGCTATCTGCTGGAGCACACCCCTGGTCAAAGCATGGGCAGCACTGTATCTGTGCTCCACATCAATCAGGGGGTTATGCAATGGTGTCATGAGCTGTGGTCATAGTGGATAGCTCTTGTCCCCCAGTAGCCAGCTCTGTAAGGCACCTGGACACCTAAATACACCAGCTGCAGAGTGTTCCAGGATGTAGGAGACATGGCAGCTGCCAGAGGAGTAGTAATGGTGGTCACTGATTACCTGAGCATTAATGGAATGGAACCCCTTCCCATTGTCGAATTCTGCTGCCTCTCAATACCATCTCAATGGGGAACCCAGATATGTTTCAGAATGCTACTGCCCTGATTGCAACACTGACCTCATCATCGGGAAACAAACTGTGTGATCTTGCACAGAGGGCTTCAGTCACTGCCCTGCTGCATTTGTAGATGTAAAAATGGAAAATTCTACACAGATCACCCAACACTCCCTGCATGGAGACAGTCACATAGTATTTCAAAGCAACTGTTATCTTCACTGGGAAAGGGTGGCCACCCACTCTTACAGCCCTCAGGACCCACTCTGGCAATGGACATATTTCCAGCACATTATCCTGGGACATATGGAGCCTGCACTTCGCTCAGTCCCAGGAAATGGAGTTAGGACTGAAAATTCTCATCTCCTGTGGATCCCATGCAGCCTGATTCATAGAATTAGTCATACAGTATGATAACAATGTGTCTTCACTGACCAGCCAAGCCAATCTGACCTAGTCCCATTTGCCAGCCTTTGGGCAATATTCTTCCAAACCCTTTCTATTCATCTACCCATCCTGATGATTTCTAAAGTTTGTAATTATGCCCACCTCCACCACTTCCTCTACATGAAAAGATTACCCCTTGGATCCTTTTTAAATTTTTTCCCTCACCTTAAATCCATGTCCTCTTTTGGACTTCCCTACCCTGGGGAGAAGACCTTGGCTATTCACCCTATACATGCTTCTCATAATTTTATAAATCTCTATAAGGTGACCCCTCAGCCTCCGATGACCCAGGGAAAATCAGCTGCTCCCCACTTGGCAACATCCTTGCAAAGCTTTTCTGCATCTTCTGAAGTTTACAACATCTTTCCTATAGAAGGACCTATTTCTATAGAATTGTATGCAGTATTCTGAAAGTGGCCTAACCAATGTCGCAACATGACCTCCCAACTCTTACACTCAATATTCTGGCCAATGAAGGCAAGCATATAATGCCTTCTTCACCACCCTCTCTCCCTGTGACTCCACTTTCAAGGAATTATGCACCTGAACCTTTAGGTCTTTTTGTTCAGCAATACTCCCCGGGGGTCTACCATTAAGCGATTCTATGGCTGTTATGTTTTCCTAAGATAGGAACTCCCAGTAAACTGGAATGGCCTTTTGCCGCTGCTGTGCTTGCTCTGATCCTCTTGCATTCACATACACCATCTTAGAAAGGTAGCCACAGTGACCAACATCCCACCAGCAGCCAGGTACAAGATTCTCTCTGGAAATAATCTTAGTTGAAAACATGAGAAACAAAAGAAACCTTCGCTCTCAGATGAGTCAGCAGTGGTGTTCCCAGCAGATGAGGGCCAAGCACAATTCTTCATAGTGTGAGACAGGTTCTCCCCGATTAACAAGGACCATGTCTCCATCAATCCGTCAACCTCAATCTCAGCATGTGCAAACTTGAAGAAATGGCACATTGGTTAGGTGAATGACCGACAAATTACATCTAAAAGGAATGCCTGGTGCACTACAAACACCTTTCCCATCCCCGACATCTATCATTCAACCCTTAACCACATTCTGTGCAGGCCAGCATTTCACTTCCATGTCAGATGATGCCCAAGACTATTCAAAGCAGCCTTGGACATTATAAAAGTAATTACCTTTGGCCTATTTTTAAGCCATTGCTTCTATGGTTGCTCCTGCTTTATTGTGGTGACAATGTCGCATGTACAAGGACTTTCCCAAAATTACAATACAGTATATAGAAGGGGCAAAGAAGAGGGTTAAATTAATACAAATAACATAACTAGAGAAAAAGAGTTCCAAAGAAACTAATAGGGCTAAAGCTGGATATGTCCCCTGGATCTGATGGATGCATCCTTGGATAGTAAAGAGAATACTACAGAGATACCGAACACACTGGTAGTAAACTTCCATGAATCATTGGCTTCTGAGTAAGTCCCAAAGGATTGAGAAACTGTCACGGTAAAATATTTTATTTAAAAGGGAAAAGGGACAAAAAATGATAGCTTTAGGCTAATTAGCTTAATGTCTGTTGTTGGGAAGATGTTAAATTCTGTTGTAAAGGTCATAATTGCAGAGCATTTAGAAATACTTAATACAGTCAAGTTGATCAGCATGGCTTCATGAAGGGGAAATTATGCTTAAAACATTTACTAGAATTCTTTGAGGAAGTAACAAGCAGGATCGATGAAGAGGAAGCAGTGGATGTAATATATTTAGACTTTCAGAAGGTGTTTGAGAAGGTACCACACATTGGGCTACATGATAAGAGCCCATGGTAATGGAGGTAATGAATTAGTATGGATAGAGATGGGCTAATTAATAGAAAACAGAAAGAGTTGGGATAATGGAAGCATTTTCAGGATGGCAACTTGTAACTAATGGAGAGCCACAGAGATTGGTGCTAGAGGCACCATGGGCTTTGGTAATAGATATGTGCAGCAGCAGAGTTAGAATGAGTGCAGGCTCTGTGAGTCTGAGAAAAGAGAGAGGTGATATTGGCACTTAACGATGCAGAGTGATGAAGGTAATTGATATTCTTTCCATACTAATGACTAATACTGAATACAGAGAGCCTCCTGATGCAAATCCATAGGGTAAAGGACTGCCTGCCTTTCTGCTACCCCATTAACTAAATTTACACCCCACCTATCTATGAAGTGGGGAGTTGGCCTGCCTTTCTTCAGAGCCATGCTCTCAGTGATTAGGCTTTAGGTGCATGGGTCATTCTTGGCTTGCAGCATCTTAAGTGATATGCAGCTATGTCTTTGATATGGTACTGGAGGCGTAGACAATACACAGTTGCATAATTATGGAGTTGACGAGTGAAAGACTTCATGAGAAAATTCACTCCAAGCTGTAAGAATATAGAAATAGTAGCAGCAGTAGGCCATTTGTGCCCTCAAGACTGTCCTTCATTCACCAAGATCATAGATGATCGGACATCATGAAAATCACTTGCCAGCATACTTGCACTATTTATTTGAAACCTTCCTTCTTAACCTAAAAAAAGAATCTTCCCATTGTTTTATGGTTTCAAATATCTCCAAATCTTTGAATTGGTTCCACAATTATTACAGCTGTTATACAGCCTGACAGACCCTTGATCAAATAGTACATACAAAGATAGAGCCGTTTCTCAATCTGTGAAGAATCTATTAGAATTAATTGCAAAGGACAAGAATCAGGATAGCTGTCAATTAAAATCCAGAGTGACATTTTTAAAGATTCAATAATATGAATTGTTAACATAGTTTTATCTTAAGGGAGTAAGAAAAGCCCCAATTCTGTCAGTTTCATCTTTCACATACCACAGTAATTACCATATTGATTTAAGCCTTACACATTGTGTTATGATCTGAACAGAGTTTTTAATAGATCTAAATGTAATTGACATAATGTCACAGGATTACATTTCATGCATTCACCATATTCCAATGAGGGAATCCAAATAATTGGAAAGAATGAAATAGGTATGGGTGGCAGGAATGATTGATCGCGCAAGATAAGTTCTGGCTCTTAGCAATATCAAAGCTTACAACACGACTTTGTCTCATTGACCTTCGACAGCAAATATCCAGGATCAGTTAGCCCAAGGAGAGAAAATTAAGGTCCATTTTTAAGTGAAGGCATTCTGAGTTTCAAAATAAATGAGTCCATCTTATCAGTCCACACTGCTTGCTGTTCTGAATTTTTTTTTACATTAATTGACATGAACAATTTAACATGCTTATTCAGATGCCAGAGGGGAAAAGAAATCACATGGGGAAATTCAAGGTCATGTATCGCTTGCAAAATAATTCTCTAATATAGAAACCTTACTGGACTATTTTGGGAGCATCAGGCATTATATTATTCTTCAAGGTCGTTGTAATTTTCTAATTATCATCATCTGGAATAGTTGCAGATTGTATCCACATCACATCCTTGAAAGTTACAAACTATAAATTATATCAAATTCAATGGCACAAACCACCGAACTGGCTGTAGTTTTTTTCAATCTTGCAAGAATGCTCTTCAGGTTGTTCACAAACTGGCCATTTCAAGTGTCATGTGGACACAGATACAGAGGGTCTTCCGTTGCAGCATCTGACGGTACATTGACAACTGCATTTATATAATGCCTTCACAGGACAAAATGCTGAGAGGTAATTTGCAGGAGGACTCAGACATTGAGATACAAATAGAAGAAAGATTAAACCAAAAACAAAACAAGTGCAGATGCTGTAAATCAGAAACAAAAACAGAAATGGCTGGAAAAGCTCAGCAGGTCTGGCATCAGTCAATGGAGAGAAATCAGAGTTAACATTTCAGGTTGAGTGACCCTTCCTCAGAGTTGATGGTCGCTCGGAAAATGTCAGCTTACGTGCAGAAGATAGGGAGAGAGGGAGGGTAAGGAGTAAACAATAGGTGGGGATAGTGAAGAGGGAGAGAAGAACAGTTGGACAGATGAAGAAGTGGATAACGATCTGGTTAGGAAGGTGTATATTAATGGGTACTGTCAATGGCTAATAATAGGTAGCATATAATAACAGATTATGTGAAAACATGGCCTGATGTGTGGGTTTGGATAAGTACACAGAAGGGCTCAAGCTCTAAAGTTATTGAACTTGATGTTGAGTCCAGAAGGCTGCGGGGTCCCTGAGCTTCACTGGAGCAATGCAGCAAGCCTGAGACAGAGAGTTGGCCAGGGAACAGAGTGGTATTTTGAAGTGGCAGGCAATTGGAAGTTCAGTGTCTTTTTTGCAAGTGTTCTGTGAAGCAATCACCCAGTCTCTGCTTCATTTCCCCAATGTAGAGGAGATCACATTATGAACAGTGAATGCAGTAGACTAGATTTTGTGGAGTGCAGGTGTATTTAGGCTTTTGCATACTGAGGAGGGAGGAACTAAATGGACAGGTATTACACCTTCTGCAGTTGCAGCGGAAGGCCATGAGGCTGTGAGGGGGATGTTGCAAGTGAAAGAAGAGTGGACCAGAGTATCCCAGAGGGAATGGTGCCTGCAGGAGGCTGACAAGTGAAGGGAGGGAAGGGGAATGTGTGTCTGGTGGTGGCACCTCACCTGAGGTGGCAGAAAGGTTGCTAATGATTCTCTTCATGGGGGTGCTGGTGGGATGGTAGGTAAAGACATGGGCGACCCTATCGCTGTTGTGGAAGGGAAGAGAGGGGGTGAGGGCTGAAGTGTGGGAGATGAGTTGGACCCAGCTGATAGCCCTGAGAAGAGCGGTACTGGGGAATCCTTGGTCAAGGAAGAAGGTTCAGAAGAAACACAATTTTTTTTTAAATGAAAGAAAGAACATTGTGAAGGTTGGTGATTGACAGGCCTGCTGACAATGGAGGATTGGAGAGAAGCAGAAATGCAGTCTGAAGAACAAAATAAACCTAGATTCATTACCCAGAATACACAGCAAGAGACAATTTGATCCAATACGTTTATGCTTCATTTAATTCTCAACTCACCCTTCCTCATCTAACTTGATCAGCATAACTCTCTTCCATTGCTTATCTAACTCACCCTTCAAAACTCCTGGAATACTCACTTCCCTAGGTTGGTGAGTTCACCATTCACTTCATAAAGGGGTTTCTTCTGAATTCTTTCTTTATGTTCTCGATATTGAAGTAAATATCTTGTTATTACATTATTATGTAAACTGAATATTCTTCAGAATAATGATCTTTTTAAAGAGTCGTAATTTTGTTGTGGAAGCAAATGTAGCATTTGATAGGCAATATTTATTAGGGAGACCTTGCAACTGTCCTTCAAATCATTCTACAAGGTTATGTGCAGCCTGCTAAACAATTGCATTTAGCTTTGTTTTAATTTCTCATCCAAAGTATATTAACAGGAACAATACAGCACTCTCTCACAATTGCATGTGAGCATCAGTGTAGATGATTTACTGAAATCTAATGATAGAGCTTGAACCCATCGATTTCTGATTCAGTGACAACATTTATTTCCATGAAGGCAAGTTGACACAAGTGCAACTCATACTTCACTTTACTTTAGGAAATTATTCCAGGTAATCTAAATGAAAGTATGAGTAAAGCCTTCGACACGATGGCCTGAAGAGCTTATGCCCAAAATGTCAATTCTCCTAATCGTCAGATGCTGTCTGACCTGTTGTGCTTTTCTAGTGCCAAACTTTTTGACTCTGAATCTCTAATGGCCAGACAATAGTTTCTGCAGTGAATTTGGAGTTGTACATCAGGGACCTGTGGAATCCCCAAATACAGTGAAAGACAAGGGTCTTTTCCCAAGGGTGGGGGAGTTCAAAACTTGAGCGCATATTTTTAAGGTGAGAGGAGAAAGATTTAAATGAGGGGTCACTTTTTACATAGTGGTTCATATGTGGAATGAACTGCTGGAGCAAGTGGTGGATGCAGGTATGGTTACACCATTTAAAAAGCTTTTTGATAGGCACATGAATAGGAAACATTTGGAGGCGTATAGGCCAAACACAGGCAGGTGGGACTAATTTAGTTTGGGCACATGGTCAGCATGGACTGGTTGGACCAAAGGATATTATTAAACTGGAGAGGGTTCAGAAAATATTTACCAGGATGTTGATGGGCATGGAAGGCTTGAAATGCAGCTTGTTACCATGCTGTATGACTCCATGACTCCATTAGAGGGAGAAAACTGAAGATTCCAATGGGCAATTCACCTATGCCTGAAACCCTCCAAAGGTATCCATTTAAATCAAAGAACTTGGAGAGCTCCACTGCACTGAAGGAAAAGACAACTAAAAATCTAGTCTAATTTCTGAGGAAGCTGAAAATGTGTTGCTGGAAAAGCGCAGCAGGTCAGGCAGCATCCAAGGAACAGGAGAATCGATGTTTCAGGCATAAGCCCTTCTTCAGGAAGCATTGAACTGACCCCCCAGACTTAGCAGAGCCAATCAAACCTTCACCAGATCTTTCCACCACCCTGCCGATTGACCAAGTGCTCCTTATCCCCTGCAGGTCCCTATACACCAACACCCGGAACGCGATAACCCCTTTCCCCCGGGCACATCATCCCACTTTCTGACTGCGGACCCAAAACCCCTTTCTATCACAAGCGGACTTGACACCATTGAATTTCCAGGCACATCAGCCTCCTCTCTCCCTGGAACTCAATAATTCCCAGGACTTGATCCCACTCCTCTGCTGCCAGACCAAACATCTTACTCCTGTCACTCCTGGACCCAGCAACCCTTCCTCTAATTGAATTATAGAGTCATATAGCATGGAAACAGGCTACATTTCAAACCTTCCAATCCCAGCAACATCCTGGTAAATATTTACTGAACCGTCTCCAGTTGAATAATATCTTTTAGTCCAACAAGTCCATGCCGACTATGTGTCCAAATTAAACTAGTCCCACCTGCCTGGGTATGGCCTGCATGCCTCCAAAGCTTTCCTATTCATGTACCTATCGAAAAGCCTTTTAGACGGTGTAACTCTACATGCATTCACCACTTCCTCTGAGAGTTCATTCCATATACAAACCACTATGTAAAAAGTGACTGCTCATATCCTTTTTAAATCTTTCTCCTCTCACCTTAAAAATATGCACCCTAGTTTTGAACTCCCCCATCCTAGGGAAAAGATGTTTGTCATTCACCTTATCTATATCCCTCATGATTTTACAAACCTCAATAAAGGTCACCCCTCAACCTCCGACATCCAGTAAAAATAGTCCCAGCCTTTCCAGTCTATTTTTCAAACCTTCCATTCCCAGCAACATTCTGGTAGTTACTTTCTGAACCCTCTACAATTTAATAATATCCTTCCTGTAACAGGGTGACCAGAACTGCACACAGTTATCCAGAAGAAGCCTCACCAATGTCCTGTACAACCTCAGCATGACGTCCTAATGCCTGATCCAGCATCCCCATCCCCATTGAACCCAACAACCTCACACTCTCCCACAGCAAACCTCATAACCCACTTCCCCAGGAACATGATGGCCCTCGCTTCCTTCCCAAAGACAATATCCACCCTCCCCACTGGACCAAACACCTCCAACCATCCCAAACTTCCATAAAATTTCCACTTATCTGGCGCCCATCATTCAGCACTTACCTTACATAGCCAAACCTTTGTCAGTACTTGTGAAAGGATGTGCAACTGGACATTTCAATCACAGAATATCATAACTATTGCTGGGAATAATGGGTTGCAGTTTTACTTTCCACAACTGTCTTGCATAACAAACCTGATAGATGTAAGGTATGCTCTGCATATCTGAAAGAGTTGTGATCAGAGTTCCCTGCAGAAACACGGGTGCTGTTTCCCAAGATAAGAAAAGTAGGAATGCAGTGACCACCTCACAATGATTGCCACTCCTCAGAAAATCTGATCCAATCTGAAAATGCAATCTATACAATGATACCCAGCATCCAATTGTCCATGGTCAAGCAAAAGGATGCCAGGTCTATTTGGTGCTAAATTTAAATCTAATTCCTTGTTTTTTCCCCAGAATGTATTGCCTCACATCTTCCAACTTAACAACATCGCTATCTCTCTGGCCATTCTACTGAACTGCCTCAGTCTTCCCGAAACCTTTTACTGTCTTCTTCATTATTTAACAAACATCTCAATTTTACATTTGACTGTGAAATGGTGCTCTATGGTAAAAATCATCTATTAACAGCCTGAGAACCAAAGCACACTAAGCACTTCAAGTACATCATCTCTCCTTTTTCTCTCATCCAACGAGCACCACTTACCCCAATTTTTCACTTATTGTCTAAACAACTTTCTATCCATTCTGCTATATTTCTTACACAGCAAGCATTTATTTTTATGACCATCTAGTCTAAGAATCAGCAGTAGAACTTGTATTACAAAACAAAGTTTTACTGCAACAGGAGTTAACTATGATCAAGAATTTGCTTTTCAAAATGTGTATTGTCAATCATCATTCAGGTATATTCCAATGTTTCATGTTATGCCTGTCAGTTAACAGTTGGTTTTCCTTCAACCATGAAATGTAGTATTCTACTTGAAATCAAGCAATCAATACAACAAACAGTGAAACATCACAAAGGTCATCTAGGAAAACTCTTGCAATTTAAAGGACCCAGCGAACATTTTTTTTTGCATGTTTATATTATTTTTAAAGGTTTGGGTTCAATTACCATTTTGGGAATTTAACTCAAAGATCATGGTTGACACTGCAATGATTACTGAGAGTGTTATGCTGTCAATATGGCATCTTACAATGTGACAAGACCCCATCTGCATTCTCAAGTGAACATCAAAGACCCCATTGCACTATTTGGAAGAAGAGCAGGGAAATTGTCTTTAATATTCTGGCCAATATAAATATATCAATTAACACTACAAAAAGATTATCTGGGAGATTGCTTTTTGTGGAATTCTGTTATGAACCTCTATGTTGCAGCCCTTCCTAAATTGCAAACAAAAAAACGACATTTCAAAAGAAAAGTGCTTCTGTGGCTATGAAGTACTTTGAGCTATTCTGTGGTCAGCAGGTGTGTTATATAAATAGAAAAACCTCATATACTCAAATAACAGTCCATTTTCCCCCGGAAAATCTTTAATTTCCAGAAGCATGGAAAATTTCCCTGTGGTATAATCTGGCTAAAGACCTACTCCCAACCATTAGACAACAAAACTGTTACACTGGCTCCTTGGATTCTCCAAGATTACTTTATTGAAATTATGCGTCAGGACCATCAAAAACACAGAAAAAAAAAACCTAGTACAAACCTGTCTCATCACCAGTGCTAAATGATTTTAGAGGTGCAGTCACCTTTTGGTGGTTAAAAGTGGAAGTCAATTTTGAGAATGAAATAGCATTGCATGTGGCATTTTTCAAGTGAAATAAAAATAAGCTGTTTAGAGGAACATGTAAGAACATTTGGGTATTGTTTGAAAAACCAGAATGTCTCAACTGTGTTGAGGCGTAATTTATTTCTGGTCCAACATTCAAATTGCCACCCCCACCCCACCCCCGGTCCTCACCTTCCACCTCACCAACCTCCCTATCAGCGTTCTGGAGAGACAATTCCCTCCATGACTCCTTTGTCAGATCCACATGCTCCACCAGCCCACACCCCACTCCCAACACCTTCCCCTGTCACTGCAGGAAATGCAAAACCCGCGCCCACACCTCCCGCCTCACTTCTGTCTGAGGCCCCAAAGGATCCTTCCATCCAACAGAAATTACCCATACTTCCATGCATGTCATCTACTGCATCCGTTACACCTGATGTGATCTCCACTACATCGGGGACTTGCGGATTTTTTCAGAGAAGATCTCTGGGACACCCACATCAACCAACCCCACTATCCCGTGACTGAACACTTCAACTCACCCTCCCACTCCATCAAGGACATGCAGGTCCTGGGCCTCCTCCATCGCCAAAGACTAACCACCCGCCACCTGGAGGAAGAACTCCTCACCTTCCACTTTGGGATTCTCCAACCACACAGGGTCAATGTGGATTTCACCAGATTCCTCATTTCTCCTCCCTCCACCTTATCCCAGTCCTAACCCTCAACTCGACACCACCCTCTTGACCTGTTCATCTTCCTTCCCACCTGTCTGCTTCACCCTGTCACTTTCACTCGCACCTTCATTTATCTATCAGATTCTCAGCTACCTTCCCCCCAGCCCCACCCTCCTCCCATTTATCTCTCAGACCTCAGCACACAAGCCTCATTTCTGATGAAGGGTTTATGCTTGAAATGTCGACTTTCCTACTCCTTGGATGCTGCCTGACCTGCTGTGCTTTTCCAGCACCGCACTCTCGAATTTAGCATTCATCCCTCAATTAAAGCACTCGAAACAAATTGTGATATTTTAAAACTTTGCTGGTTATAGAAACAAATTGACTGCCATTTTTAACCCATCAAAAAGTGACTGCACCTCTAAAATAATTTAGCTATGGAGATGAGCAAGGTGTGTACTAGGTTTTGATCCTGAATTCAACTGTAGTAGTGGGATAAAAACGATGAGGTTAATTGGATAATCCTTAAAATGGGTACACAATTGCGTGATTAATCTGCCATTAAACAGAAAAAAACAAAAGAACTGTGGATATTGGAAGTCAAACAAAACCAGAAATGGCTGTAAAACTCAGCAGCAATGACTGATTGTTATTATTCCACCATTGTTGATTGGAATATAGGCAGAACACCAACTTAAGCAAAAGTGAGCACTGCAGATGCTGGAAACTAGAGTTCAGATCAGATTGGTGCTGGAAAAGCACAGCATCCAAGGAGCAGGAAAATCGATGTTTCGGGCAAAAGCCCTTCATCAGGAATAGAGGCAGGAAGCCTCCAGGGTTGGGAGATAATTGGGGGGGGGGGGGGGGGAAACATGAGGCTGGGGAGAAGGTTGCAAAGAGTACAATAGATGAATGGGGTTGGGGATGGAGGTGATAGGTCAGAGAGGAGGATGGGGCAAGGTAGCAAAGAGTACAATAGGTGGGATGGGGATGGAGGTGATAGGTTAGAGGGGAGGGTGGAGTGGATAGGTGGAAGGGACTTAGTCTTCTTTGTCCTTTATCATGATTTGTATAGCCAATGTTCTCTGCAACTCTACAACGGATACATGCATCAACAAGCATTGTGACAAAATTATTTTCTCATCTCAGTCCTATATGGTATAGCCCATATTCTGACATTATATCATCTTGTTCTAGACAGCTCAAACAAGAAAAAATCCTCCTTGTATCTGGTATGTCCACCTGTTGGAATTTTATGTCGAATATTATCCACTCTCATCCTTCTAGATTCTAGTGAACACACACCCAGTTGAACCAATCTTGTTCTAACCTGTCTTCAGAGGACAATGCTGTCATCTCTGGTATCAGTCTAGTTAACCAGTGCTGCACTCCTTCTATGACAAGTATATCCTTCCTTAGTTAGTTGAAAATCACACAACACCAGGTTATAGTTCAACAGGACTATTTGGAAGCACTGGCTTTCAGAGTGCTGCGTCTTCATCAGGCAGTTGTGGATCCAATCGAGTGTCTCCAAATCATGCCTTCCTTAGTTAGGGAGACCAAAACAGCATACAAAACATTGGGTGCAGTCTCACCAATATGATGCATAATTGTAGTAATACATCCCTGCTTCAGAATTCAAATCCTTTTGCAATAAAAGCCAATATACCATTTGCCTTCCTTCAATTCTTAATGGCAGCTACTCGTTCTCCTGGTCATACTTAAGAATAAGAAATCATTGGACTAAGCCATCTGTGTCAGGAGAAGTAGTTAGTTTCTGCAGGCCTTTCCACGAACAGTGCTTTTTAGCAACAGTCAGACAATAAAGTCTGCTGAAACTTATAACAAGCATGAAGAGACATCCAACATAACAGAATTGTAGCAACAACCAAAAGTAATAATTCATCATTTTGCACATTTAATGAGTAATTTGGGGAGGCAACAGTCCAGTGGTATTATTGCTGGACCGCTAATCCAGAGACCAGGTAATGTTTTGGGGACTTGGGTTCAAATCCTGCCACAGCAGATGGTGAAATTTGAATTCGATAAAAAGGGTTACTGGATTCAGAACGTTAACTCTGATTTCTCTTCAAAGATGCTGCCAGACTTGCTGAGTTTTTCCAGTAATTTCTGATTGTGTTTATGAGGAGAAATTACTTCTCTCAAAGGGCCACAAATCTTTGGAATTCATGACCCAGGAGTGTGGGGGATGCTGAGACATTGAGTAAATGGAAGGAGATAGCCAACATTTTAATTAGTAGCAGGTTGAAGGATTATCGAGATTGGACAGAAAAGTGGAGTTGAGGCTAAGATGGAATCGGCTGTGATTGCATGAAATGGTAGAGCAGGGAGTGAATTGCCTACATTGCTCCTAATCCTTACATGTTTATGTACTTGTTTCTCTTCATCGGACATACCCAAATCTAGAAAACAAATCTATTGTGTCTCAGTTTAGACACGAACATATTGACAAAAAAAACTGAAAATCTAACAAAAAACAAAGAACTGCAGATGCTAGAAATCTGAAACAAAAACAGAAATTGCAGGAGAAACAAAGATGTCTGGCAGTGTCTGCAGAGAGAAAGCAGAGCCAATGTTTCGGGTCCAGTTCTGAAGAAGGGTCTCTGAGTTTCTTCAGTAATCACTATTTTTGTTGAAGCCTATGAAATATCCTTGCTCAGTACCAAACCAATACGCATCGTGATTATTTGACATTCTCAAATGTGTTAAGCCACACTTTTTAATGGGGATTTATCTACTTAACAGCAAGCTGTACCGTCAACGTTGTCTTCTGCAATAGACAAAAGACTTAGAAGGCACTTAAGCATGACTTATTTCTTTAAGTCAACCTGTTTAGAGATGTTATTATACATCTCTGAAGTAGGTGGGACTTGAACTTGACCCTCCTGGTCCAGGGGTAGGATTACTACTGTCGCAGCACAAGAGCTCCCACATTAGCATGACCTAAAACTGTTAATCAAGTTTTTCACTTCCAGATTATTTTTCTTCCTGACTATTCAAGCAAGATCCTCAGTGGAATTTTCACAAGCATTCAACAAAGTAGGCATTGCTGAGAAAGTTTGGAAAATCCATGAGATTGACAGTCAGCAAGGAGCTTTGCAACATTAAAGTAAAAAAAAATCCAATTTCCCAACCGAGTGTTAAACAGTGAGATGAGATTCTCACTGGTGAGAAGTTAAAGGCCTCTTTGCCTCCTTGTATTAACATCTCATTATTATCAAACATCACCTCATTAACATACATGTGCTCATTTTCCCACCTGTCTTTAGAAATTAGATGGCGACAATTCCTGACATGAATGTATTTGCAGTAACCTGGTAACTCCAGTTTGTCATTCGTGCCTCTGGGTCTCTGTCTTGGACACAATTCACAAAATCTCAGGGTACCCTACCTGAGCAGCAACCATATGCATCCCCTACCCACAGACCTTGACACTGGTAGCATAACAGCCTCCCTACACCTTCATAGCACACCTTCGATCCACTTATAAGCTGGTTCTGCACTTCAATGCTACATTTTGGAGCACACCAGTTTCTTTCATTGCAATGCTGTTGCAAGGATTCTGCTTGCAGGAATAGGTTCCCATATCATGGATTGAAATAGGGTTTATCTCAGGGATCCTCATTTGCTTGTTTTACTTTTTTATGTTACTTGAACAATCTTAATACCTTTGCCTTGCTTTGCATTTTTGCACTTTTGCCCCCTCAGTCTGACAATAAAAATTCACAGACAATAATTTAGTGCACACACAAAGCCAGGCAGCTTGTCAAGTTTTTTTTTAAGATTAGATTCCCTTCAGTATGGAAACAGGCCTTTCGGGCCAACAAGTCCACATTGACCCTCCGAAGAGTAACCCACCCAGACTCATTCCCCTACCCCATATTTACCGCTGACTAATGCACCTAACACTATGAGCAATTTAGCATGTCCAATTCACCTGACCTGCACATCTTTGGATTGTGGGAGAAAACCAGAGCATCCGGTGGAAACCCATGCAGACACGGGGAGAACGTGCAAACTCCACACAGACAGTCGCCTGAGGCTGGAAACTAACCTGGGTCCCTGGTGCTGTGAGGCAGCAGTGCTAACCACTGAGCTAACATGCCATTTAGAGTCATACAGCATGGAAACAGAACTTTCAGTCTAACTAGTCCATACTGACCATTTTCCCAAACTGAACTATTCCCACCTGCCAGCTTGTGGTCCATATCCCTCGAAAACCTTTCCAATTCATGCGCTTACGCAAATGTCTTTTAAACGTTGTAACAATATCTGCATCCACCACTTCATAAGGCAGTTCATTTAACACACTAACCACATTGTGTGTTGTAAAGTTACCCCTCATGTTCTTTTTAAAATCCTTCTCCCCTCAGAAGAAAAGGACAACCAACTCCCATTCCTAGACGTGAGGGTACAGAGAACACCAAACGGAGAATTCACCACTAAGGTACACAGGAAAGCCACACACACAGACCAAGTCCTGAACTATGAAAGCAACCACCCCAATACACACAAACGAAGTTGCATCAAGACACTGTTCAAAAGGGCCACAACACACTGCAGCACACCAGAACTGCAAAAAGAGGAAGAGGAACACCTATACAAGGTATTCGCAAAAAACGGATATCCTCGCAATTTCATCAACAGATGCCTAAGGGAGAGACAACAGAACGAGGACATGCCGCAACCCAAAGGACTAGCCACACTACCATACGTCAAGAACATCTCTGAAATGACAGCCAGACTACTGCGACCACTAGGACTTATAATAGCACACAAACCAACAGCCACTCTCAGACAACAACTCACCAAAACTAAGGACCCGATACCCAGCATGAGCAAAACTAACGTAGTGTACAAAATCCCATGCAAGGACTGCACAAAACACTATATAGGACAAACAGGAAGACAGCTAACGATCCGCATCCACGAACATCAATTAGCCACGAAACGACACGACCAGCTATCCCTAGTAGCCACACATGCAGACGACAAGCAACATGAATTTGACTGGGACAACACTACCATTATAGGACAAGCGAAACAAAGAACAGCCAGGGAATTCCTAGAAGCATGGGACTCATCCACAAACTCCATCAACAAACACATAGACCTGGACCCAATATACCGGCCACTACAGCGGACAGCTGAAACTGACAACCGGAAGCGGCAAGGACAGGCCACTATAAATGCCGGAGGAAACACCACAGAAGCACTTCACAGGAGGCTCCCAAGCACTGAGGATGTCACCTAGACAGGGGACGAAACATTTGCAACAAAAACTTCCAGCTCGGCGAACAGAACCACAGCCTTCTCCCCTCAGCTTAAAAATGTGCCCCCTAATTTTCAACTACCCCACCTTAGAGACTAGACCTTTGCTATTCACCTCATGATTTAAAAAACCCCTATACCAGGTCACTCCTTAACCTCCTACACTTCAGTAAAAAAAATAGTCCCAGTCTATCCAACCTTTTTTTAAGTCAAATTCTCCATTCCCAGCAAATTCCTGGAAAATCTTATCTGAACCCTCTCCAGTTTAATAATATGTTGCCCATAACAGGGCAACCAGAAATTGACACAATAATCTCAAAGATGCCTCACCAACTTTTTGTATAACTTCCATATGATGTCTCAATTCCTATACTCAAAAGTCTGAGTAATTAAGGCAAGAGTGTTAAATACTTTAACCACCCTGTCTACCTGTAATACTCAATTCAAAGAATTAAGTACCTGAACCAATTGGTCTCGCTGTTCTACAACACCACTCAGGACCCTACTCATTAATTGTAAATGTCCTCCCCTTGCTTGTTTTACCAAAATGCAATACCTCACATTTATCCAAATTAAACTCCATCTGCCACTCTTCATCCCATCGACCCATTTGATCAAGATCCCTTTGCAATGTTGAATAATCTCTTCGCTGTCCATTATGTTACCAATTTTGTATCATCGTAAACTTACTAACCATGCCTCCTATATTCTCATCCAAATAATTTATATAAATGACAAACAAAAGTGGATCCAGTACTGATCTGTGTGGAACATCATTGGTCACAGGCCTTCAGTCTGAAAAACAACCTTCCACCACCACCCTTTGTCTCCTACCGTAAAGCCTATTTTGCAAGTTCACCCGAATCCCACGTGATCTAACTTAACTAATTTAGAACCTTACCAAAGGAGAAAATGAGGACTGCAGATGCTGCAGATCAGAGCTGAAAATGTGTTGCTGGAAAAGTGCAGCAGGTCAGGCAGCATCCAGGGAACAGGAGAATTGACATTTCGGGCATAAGCCCTGAAGAAGGGCTGATGCCCGAAACATCGATTCTCCTGTTCCTTGGATGCTGCCTGACCTGCTGCGCTTTTCCAGCAACACAGTTTCAACTCAACCTTATCAAAGGCTCTACTAAGGTCCAAGTAAACAACATTTGACACTCTGCCCTCATCAAACTTTTGGTTACTTCCTCCAAAAATATATACAATGCTACATGGATGTTATTTGGATCAATCCATGTAACATTTTATAAGTTCCTACTTTGGAAATAGAACCAATCTGACTCAAGATTGGGATACAGACAGACTCTAACCTTCCATCTTTAATATATTGCCTAAACCAAGATGTCACTTTTTTTTATAAAACGTTAAGCTATCACAACAACATGACATAAAAAATTCTGGGATTTACATATTAGTTAACTGAAACCTGCAAATCATTCTAAAAGATGAAAGACTTAACAACAATCTAGATTTGTTCAATGTGTCATTTCAGTTACATGACACTGTGATCCTTTGCTATAAATTCTGTATCTTATGATCCTGTTTCACAACCACTTAATGAAGGAGCAGCACTCTGAAAGCTGGTACTTCCAAATAAACCTGTTGGACTATAACCTGGTGATGTGTGATTTTTAGCTTTGTCCACCCCAGTCCATCATCAGCACTTTCACATTATATCCCTAATCACTCCTTGCCTCTCCAGATGCATGTAAATCCTATCCTTCAGAATCACCTCCAACAACTTACCCACCACCATTGTCAGTTTTGCAGGTCTATAGTCCCCAGGCTTCTCCTTCCAGCCTTTCTGAAATAAAGGCACAATGTTAGCCACCCTCCAGACTTCTGGCACCTCACCCATGGTTATAGATGATACAAATCTTTCTACGATGTTATCTAGCATAGTGATGAAACATCGGAGAACAAATCTACCAGCTTAGCAAGCAAACTTATAACCTTTACAAATATTTCTGCCAGGACCCCTGAAATTTCTTCCCGAGATTCCCATAACATCTTGGAATATACTAGATTATGTCCCAGAGATTTAGCCACCTTTATGTTTTTTAAGACCTCCTACGCTTCCTCTTTTTTAATGTGAACTGTTTTCAAAATGTCAATATTTTTTTCCTTGAGTGCTCTAACTCTGTCAGCAGTGATCAGTTAAGGGATTGGAAATGTTGCTGTGCAGCTTTATGCTATATCAATCCCACACCTGTACCACATGCCAAAAGCACTGTATGTGCTTCAAGCAAACAGCCATTCTCAAAGTCAAAGGGGAGTAGACCTCAGTCAATTCAAAGTCAGTCAATCATCAGCCAGTGGGTCCCATGCAGAAAGTCAAGGGCTTCACCCAATATCAGTTGTAAGGTCTGGATACAGCCAGTCAATTACTTCGGGAAGTATTGGTGAGTGGGCGCATGCCAGTACGTGTTGTTTAGATCAGAGTGGTGCTGGAAAGGCACAGCAGGTCAGGCAGCATCCGAGGAGCAGGAAAATCGATGTTTCAGGCAAAAGCCGTTCATCAGGACCAGTATGGTCCAGAGAATGGGCTACGGTCGATCTAGCAGTTCCAGTGTAAGCAGTCAGGTGATTCATTCCTGAGGAAGGGCATGTGCCCGAAACGTCGAATCTTCTGTTCCCTAGATGCTGCCTGACCTGCTGTGCTGTTCCAGCAATAAAGTTTCAGCTTTGATCTCCAGCGTCTGCAGACCTCACTTTCTCCTCCTAGGTGATTCATGGTAACTCAGTCAGGGAACTGCACACAAAGCAATCAGAGATCCGGTCTTTCATCAATCAGGCCTGTCCATCGAAGTCAGTTATGGTCAGCTCAGGTGATCAGCTCAATGGAATTCGAGGGGAGTTATCACAGGCCAATGCTTTGGTACGGAAGTGGGAAAACTCAATCATGGGGATTGGAGGCAGCATGTTGGATTGCAGAAGGGAAAGTAATAGTGAAGGAAGAAACTCAATGTATGAACAGATGGGGGCACAGAGCAGAGAAGGACATGGATACTACAGGAGGGAGCTTACCAACCGTCATCACCACCATGGCCTTGATGGTGGGCACTAAACTGTGGGACTGGGGGCTCAGGGGGTAATGTTGAGATATGAAGACGTGCGGTATGGGAGGTTGGCCAGCGTGTCAGGATGTGGAGATTAGTGGGGGAGGGGGTAGGCTGAGCCTGAGACTCACTGTACAAAGTGTGACCTGTGCTGCCCTCCAGTCCAATTCCCTTGTAAACACTCATTGAAAATGGAAATTGGCTATGACCACATCCAGATGTGCACAGTGACTGTTTCTTTTCCATTTGAGCATACTGGTTCTACTTGAGCGACTTGAGGCCTTTCAAGACAGAATTTCATTAATGATGTCCTTTCACAATAGGGTTTGATGCCATCTATAATCATAGTGCCTGCATGGGAACAGAATGCAAATCTGGGATACAAATCCTGGTCACAAGCAATCCTGACTAATTTGTTGGTCAGTGCAGATTGAGGACAGTTATCTTTATGAAGCAGAAATGATTACAGGCCACAAAGCACAAAAACAATCCAAGATCTCTGGCTATGTATGGGTATGGAGCGAATTTCCTCTCACCTTCAATTGTATTTATTCCCCAACATGTTGTTAAATACTATGGTGCCTTTCTTGTGTGACAGAGGACAGGAGAACAGGTTTTCAGTCCTCATACATCACCTACAATTAACTCGGTCTCATTGGAACACATCTTCTGCTGTATTGATGGATTAATGCGGCTACAAGATTTGAAATAAAGGCATTCCATCGGCCTCCTTGTTAATTCCTTCATTTCTCACTCTATGGAGAAGACTGATAATTGAGTGAAGTGAATGCTGACTGGTCATATTACTAAGAAATCCGTTTCTTACGATCCACCCAACTGGGTCACTGCAGAGTAACTGATAGATCCAACTACAGCAGATATGATTGCACTGTGCCTGCATCAACAATGAAGGCATAGTGAAACTGAGAAACAACAGATGTGCGAGCAAGCACAAAGGTGGCATGGCAGCTCAGTGGTTAGCATTGCTGCCTCACAGCACCAGGGACCTGAATTCAATTCCACCCTTGGGCAACTGTCTGTGCGGAGTTTACACATTCTTCCTGTGTCTGTGTGGATTTTCTCTGGTGCTCTGATTTTTATCCAACAGTCTAAAGATGTGCAGGATAGGTGGATTGGCCATGTTAAATTGCCCATAGTGTCCAGCGATGTGCAGGCTAGGTGGGTTAGCTATGAAAATACAGGATTATAGGAATATGGTTGGGGTGGTGGTGGGTCTGGTTGGAATGCTCTTCAGAGGGTCAGTGTGGACTGAATGGCCTGCTTCCACACTGTTGGGATTCTATGAAATCAAGCCAGGATCTGCAAACTCCAGAACCTGGCAAACAGGCTCCACATGAAGTCAGAGCTGATGGTTCCCTCAGGAATGCCAATAGCCCTTGATGCCATTTCCTCTGGATGAGGGAGGTACAATGTCCTGGCAGTCTGAGGATGTCCCGGGACAGTGTCACAAAGCTCTGCCATCCAGTCGAGTGGTACCTGCAACCTGAATTATTGGTGGCCATTCTGAGCAGCTGAAAAGGTAACACTTGTATGCAATTTCACAGCTCTCATTCTACAAAGGCATCAAGGCTATTACCAGCATGAATATTGCCAGATCACATCACTTCATCTCATTTCCACATGACCAGGTCAGTGATGCAGCCTGGGCAACAGGCTTTGACAACATAGCTATCTTCCCTTCGATGCATGGCACTATAGCCTTTATGTATATTGCATTGAGAGCACCATATCAAAATGCAGCTGACTTCATTAATAGAAAACTGTGCCATTCCATCAAAGTGTAAGTCATGTGTGATTATCAGTACTACATCTTCGAGGTCATTGTCAGGTACCCTGTGAGTTGCCCTAATATTAGATTAGATTACCTACAGTATGGAAACAGGCCCTTCGGCCCAACAAGTCCACACTGACCCTCCGAAGAGAAACCCACCCCCCCTATATTTACCGCTGACTAATCCCACCTAACACTACTGGCAATTTAGCATGGCCAATTCACCAAACCTGCACATCTTTGGACTGTGGGAGGAAACTGGAGCACCCAGAGGAAACCCACGCAGACACGGGGAGAATGTGCAACTCCACACAGACAGTTGCCAGAGGCGGGAATTGAACCTGGGTCCCTGGCGCTGTGAGGCAGCAGTGCTAACCACTGAGCCACCGTGCCACCCCAAGAATGCTCTTCTTCCTGCTTTATTCCAAGGGCCAGATGCCTTACAGAGATGGTTACTGAAAGACAAGGGGTAATCATGCGACAATGGCTGAGGACTACATTATGCAAACCCCTGACTCATGTCGCGTTTAGATACAATGCAGCACAATCTCTGACTAGGGCCATGGCGGAACAGAGGATTGGTCTGCTGAAGATGACATTCCGATGAAGGCCATACAGAACATCTGAGTAATTCCAACATACCAAGCTCGGCAAAACTGGAAAAGGCAAAGGGGATGTGATGGACTCAATGGACCTGTGAGAGCAGCAATAGTCTTCTGAGGAGGAAGATGAGGACATTGAGTAAAATGAACATCACTTTCTACATGATGGAGCACTGTACCATCAAGTGCATCAAACCAGACAGAACTTAACTAACACCTGGTTCCAGATTTGGTGAGGTGGGTGCAGAGATCACTCACTGACCGCAAGTTTGTTCTTCTGGGGCTCAGAAATTCGCATGTCCATCATCCTTAGCAGAGCTTTGCAAGGCCTTGTTGAGGTCTCTCCTTTGCTGACTTTGCCAGCAATTGCTGCTGTATCTCACCACTAATGGATGCTTTATCATGTGCAGATCATTGAATTTGTTATATAAGTTATTTAGAGTGCCACTGAAATAGCCTGTGTTAGGGAGAAAGGGGAGTGGCTATTGTATTCTGAAAAGGTTGATTATCCGGGTGAGAAATAAATAGAATGCATATTGTGTATGATATTAAATTAGTCATGAGTGTCACATTTTGTGGTCCGTAGCTTAACTTCATAGCATATCAATCTGTACGTTCAGGGTATCGTTGATGTGAAAGTTGCATGATTGATTTGTATTATCTTCAAGCAAGATGAAGAGAATGGGGAAGAACACAAAGAATAGCAACATAGTGGTACCTTGAAAATTCCCACATGTATAACACGTACAATCACAGGCACAGACTCAGACATGTGCTCTCTCTTACACACACATGGGCACACGTGCTGGGGAAATTATTTCATTCAAGATTCTTTTATGTCAAAAAAATAAAACCGGACCTCAGCTTAAAACATAGATTCAAAGTGGGACCACACACCTGAAGTGATTTGTCTAACCTGAGATATAACCTCTTAAACATTGATAAAACCTTTAATTATCTAGGAGCGAAGACTTGAAAGGAATCTGAATTCTGCATTTTAATCATCAGTCTACCTCCTAACTGATTAATGGATTCAGCAAGGGCAGCTAGTTTTAAAGCTGTTAACTTTTTGCTGATAGATACTATATCTTATACCTCCGTATCATACCACGCCTGAGGAAGGAGCAGAGATCCGAAAGCTTGCACTTTCAAATAAACTTGGACTTTAGCCTGGTGTCATTTGACTTTTGACCTTGTCCACCACAGTCCAACTCTGGCATCTCCACATCAGTGAAATTGTTGAATGAATTGATCCCTGACATTCAACATAGTAATGTGACCTTTCCTCCTCAGCTTGCTTCTTTCCTTCTTCAGAGTTTTGCTTATTTGAAGACATCTGACGCTGATTTTTCTTGCCCAAAAGCATGCCATTTGCCATGTTATGCACCAGACTCTAACAAAGTATAATGTTATCTCTGCAAGATCAAACCCATCCCTCCCACACTTCATCACTAACTGATCCAATCATTTGAACGTCTGCTTGAATTATCCTGCCATGTGCTTTATAAAAATCCCAATTATTCCCTGGTGCCAAATACAATGGGGCTGCGCAGGAATATCAACCAATGTTTCCAGAAGTCACCCAATCACACTATGGCCAATGGTGCTTTGTGACAGATTAGTAGAGATCAGTTCTGTAAAACGGTGAGGCAGTCCTGGGTAATCCAAGATGGAGGACGGGAAAAATTTCTGGCTGTAAGAGATGCTCCTTTTTTTGAGGTATTTTAGGTGTTGGAGGTGATTTCCTCGAATTCCAGGGGCAGTAATTACTGTTTTATATGCTGTTGCATTGTTTTAGAACTTTGGAAACAAAAAGTCAAAACAACAGCAGTTTAAAAGGGAAAAGAGCAGACAAAGGAAGCACATGGTAAGGACAGTGCAGGAGAGAGAGAGAGAGAGAGAGAGAAAAAACCTGCACAGTTACTGCCTTTGCTGTTTGAATTTGTGTATCGCTGGACATCGGAGGGCATCTGGGAAAATCAACAAACAGTGAAATTCACAACTAATCTTGGAGGAATCTGTTTGGACGAAGTTCACAACACAGAATCAGATAAGTTAATCGTTGTTTTAAGTCTGTCCAAGAGAAAGGCTGCAGTAGTGAGTATAGTGGATTCTTTCTTGATTGTATGTTTTTGGAGATAAGTCTCATGATTAAACTTAAAATATAAACCATAGCTATTAATTTAACCTGTGGCAGTGTTTTTAGAGATTAGAGATTAGCAGAATAAGACGGTGTTATTTTCTGGGTTGATAGATTGTGAAGGAGCAAAAATGGCCTTTGCAGTGATATGTACTTTTTGTCAGATGTGGGAGTTTAAAGAGAGTTTAAGGGTTACTGCAGATTATATCTGCCATAAATGCTGTTGGATGCAAATCTTATCAGATCGAGTGGATCGGTTGGAGAGACAGATAGAAGCGATGAGGAATTTGCAACAGCAACAGTATGTGATGGATGGCAGTTATAGGGAGGGGGGAAAGTCTCAGATACAGTCACATAGATGGGTTAACTCGAGGAAGGGTAAAAGAGGTCAGCACCTAGGGCAGGAGTCTTTTGTGGGTATACCCATTTCAAACAGGTATGCTGTTTTGGAAAATGTAGGGGGTGATGGATTCTCAGGGGAATGTAGCATGAACAGCCAAGTTTCTGGTGTTGAGACTGGCTCTAATGCAACGAGGGGTACGTCGGCTTCCAAGAGATCAATTGTGTTAGGAGATTCGGTAGTCAGAGGTACAGACAGACGTTTCTGTTGCCAGCAGAGAAAAAGCAGAATGGAGTGTTATTTCCCTGGTGCCAGGATCAAGGATGTCTCAGAGAGGGTGCAGAATGTTCTCACGGGGGAGACGGGCCAGCAGGAGGTCATTGTCCACATTGGAACCAACGACATTGGAAGGAAAAAGGTTCAGACTCTGAAGGGAGATTACAGAGAGTTAGGCAGAAATTTAAAAAGGAGGTCCTCAAGGGTAGTAATATCTGGATTACTCCCAGTGCTACGAGCTAGTGAGGGCAGGAATATGAATGCATGGCTGAGGAGCTGGTGTATGGGAGAAGGATTCACATTTTTGGATCATTGGAATCTCTTTTGGGGTAGAGGTGACCTGTACAAGAAGGACGGATTGCATCTAAATTGGAAGGGGATTAATATACTGGCAAGGAAATTTGCTAGAACTGCTTGGGAGGATTTAAACTAGTAAGGTGGGGAAGTGGGACCCCAGGAGATAGTGAGGGAAGAGATCGATCTGAGATGGGTACAGTTGAGAACAGAAGTGAGTCAAACAGTCAGGGCAGGCAGGGACAAGGTCGGACTAATAAATTAAACTGTATTTATTTCAATGCAATGGGCCTAATAGGGAAGGCAGATGAACTCACGGCATGGTTAGGAACATGGGACTGGGATATCATAGCAATTACGGGAACATGGCTCAGGGATGGGCAGGACTGGCAGCTTAATGTTCCAGGATACAAATGCTACAGGAAGGATAGAAAGGGAGGCAAGAGAGGAGGAGGAGTGGCATATTTGATACGGGATAGCATTACAGCTGTGCTGAGGGAGGATATTCCCGGAAATACATCCAGGGAAGTTATTTGGGTGGAACTGAGAAATAAGAAAGGGATGATCACCTTATTGGGATTGTATTCTCGATCCCCCAATAGTCAGAGGGAAATTGAGAAACAAACTTGTAAGGTGATCTCAGCTATCTGTAAGAATAATAGGGTAGTTATGGTCAGGGATTTTAACTTTCCAAACATTGACTGGGACTGCCATAGTGTTAAAGGTTTAGATGGAGAGGAATTTGTTAAGTGCGTACAAGACAATTTTCTGATTCATTATGTGGATGTACCTACTAGAGAAGGTACAAAACTTGGGAAATAAGACAGGGCAGGTGACTGAGGTGTCAATGGGAGAGCACTATGGGGAGCACAAATTCTATTCATTTTAGAATAGTGATGGAAAAGGATAGACCAGATCTAAAAGTTGAAGTTCTAAATGGTGTTGTGAAACTTGAAAGGGTTCAGAAAAGATTTACAAGGATGTTTCCAGGGTTGGAGGATCTGAGCTACAGGGAGAGGCTGAATAGGCTGGGGCTGCTTTCCCTGGAGCGTTGGAGGCTGAGGGGTGACCTTATAGAGGTTTACAAAATTATGAGGGGCATGGATAGGATAAATAGACAAAGTCTTTTCCTGGGGATCGGGGAGTCCAGAACTAGAGGGCATAGGTTTAGGGTGAGAGGGGAAAGATATAAAAGAGACCTACGGGGCAACTTTTTCACGCAGAGAGTGGCACGTGTATGGAATGAGCTGCCAGAGGATGTGGTGGAGGCTGTTACAACTGGAACATTTAAGAGGCATTTGGATGGGTATATGAATAGGAAGGGTTTGGATGGATATGGGCCGGGTGCTGGCAGGTGGGACTAGATCGGGTTAGGATATCTGGTCAGCATGGACGGGCTGGACCGAAGGGTCTGTTTCCATGCTGTACATCTCTATGACTCTATGACTCTAAGTGGATGGTGAGGCTGCAGGGAGGTACTGAGATCCAGTTGTAACATCCCAACTTCATGTTCCTATTGGGTTGCTTATGTGTACATTGACTAATACACCGCTTTGTATTCATTCATTCTTAGAACTCTGATTTTGTTGACAATAAATGTAATTATCAGCTGCTTGCTTTGTTTCACTCATTAAAATATTTTACTTTCATAAAATTCCTTAAGTTAATTACAATGCATTTGTTTTGAATCATTGTGATATTCTTAGCATGCTGTCAAAGGTTGCTTTTGTTTACTTTGATTACTTTTATTAACTTGATTGACACTTGCTTGAAAACATTTGCCGCTATGTAGTCTTGTGGAGTGCACTACATTCTCCAGAGACAGATGTTTTTAGCTATCAGTAGTTGACAGTGTTTGATAGAACAAAGCAAGGGCAACAGTTCTGTGTGCACCTGTTTGGAGATGTCGATTATTTATTTATGTATTCTTATGAAAACTGAGGATGACAGCCAAATAGGAATTACTGAAGCAAATGAGTCAAAATTATGCTGATTTTGGTTGCTCAGAAAGAAAATAATTTTACAAAATATGGTTGAGCAAAGATTGAGATCGCTTGACCCTAATTTTCAATTTACAAATTAATTCAATATAGTAACTTGAACATGGATGAGCTAGAGTAGACCCACTCAACTCCTTCAGGATGAACAGCTATCTAATTAGATCATGGCTGATTTGTACTTCAAGATCCATCTGCCCTCCTTTGAACCACATCCCTCGACCCTTTACCTGGAATAAAAGTACCAATTTCAGCACTAAAATTTTCAATTAGTTCAATAGCCACAAACTTTCAGTCAATAGAGTTCCAGGGTTTCTGTGTATGAGAAAATGTTTCCTGATAGCTGCCCTGAATAACTTAGCTCTAATTCGATTGATACCTTTCGCTCATAATTTTCCCACTAGAGGAATTTCTTTCCTGATATTAGGAGACCAAAACTAAGTACAATACACCAGATGAGATCTGCCCAAACTCTTGCATAACTGAAGGATACCTTCCTATCCTATCCTCCAATTCGTTCCTATCCTTTGTATTCTAACCTCTTTAAGATAAAGGCCCATATTTAATTAGCCTCTTCAATGCTTTGTTTTTAATCTATGCCATTACTCCATAAAAGTACCTGCCAGATAGAAGGAGAGCTTTGCTTTTACTGTAAACAATTATGCAAATGAAATGCTTCCCAGTAGATTGTTGTCAGAGTAGTTGACTCCTGTATGAAGTAGTGCAACTTACCAAGTGCACACCTGCCTTTTGCAGTCAGCTTTGGAGCATGGAGCTTCTCAATTGGGTAGAAGTTATTACCAATGGGGTGTAGATGGAATGAGATGTAGACACATGTAGATAGCCTTCTTACCACCTGCTGGTGACACATCTGACCCACTACCCGAACAGGGAAATCTTAAATAGCTGATTTCTTTTCTCAACAGCAAGAATCTGATTTGTGGCTGTTCACCTGATTAATTTCACATTCCCAAATAGAAACTCTTGTTTCACGGAAGAACTGAGGTCACCTAAGATATTCCTCCATTTCTACTCACCAAATAGAGAACATTACAAACTGCGAGCCAGGTAATCAAAAACAAATGTTAAAAATACACGGACATGGAGCTCAGTCCCCCTTATAGGGGGTGACTATGATGATTTCACTTGCCTCACTCAGTTGGTATCTGTCCTGGATCATCTCAGCATTCTTAGATTCAATTTCTTCCTCAGAGAAGAGAGCCAGGATTTAAAGGGATAGCCTTGATCATTGACCAACCATTACTGTATTCACAACAGGACTAAAAGATGCAGGCTCAGAATATTCTAGGCTTAGTGTTAACTCTTTGGATAGTGTGCACAGACCTGCATTGTTCAGTTGGTGTGGTCAGTGATGACTCCACATTCATGTTGGGTGGAAGCCTTTACTATTCATGATTTGGAGGAGCTGGTGTTGGACTGAGGTGGACAAAGTTAAAAATCATGCAACAGCAGGCTATGGTCCAACTGGTTTATTTGGAGGCACTAGCTTACAGAGCACTGCATCTTCATCAGGTGGTTGTAAAGCACAACCGTAAGATACAGCATTTATAGCAAAAGATGACAGTGTCATGCTGCTGAAATGATAAACCTAGATTAATCATAATTATCATTTCAGCTGCATGACTGTGATCTTTTGCTATAAATTCAGTTTTATGGTCCTGCTTTACAACCACCTGATAATGAAGAAGCATTGCTTCGAAAACTAGTGCTTCCAATAAATCTGCTGGATTATAACCTGCCGTTGTGTGACTTTTAACTTTACCATTCATGATCACTTCTGGTTGCTAATGGGGTATTTTCATAATGATATGGGTGCAATTGACTGCAGCCTGCACATGTAGAACTCCTGCAGTCGCAGCAAAGCTCCTGCTCCAAGGACATGACTTGCAGAAATTAAAGGGGGAATAATAAATAGGTGAGCTTTAGCAACAATGTACCAATTATCTCCTGAATACATACAATTAATAAGCATTGAAATTGAGGGCTGCTGTCACCTTCAAGAGAGCTGGATAAGATTCCCTCCCAGTGAGAGAGGACTCAGGTACTTATCCAGCAGCTAGTGGATGGAGGACGTAATTCCCGGCACACCCTGAGTCTTCATCTCCACGACAGTCTTTCATAATCAAATACCTGCATTGAGCCCTGTAACTCAGTTTCAATCAAATGCTTGCTGTCATCATTGGGCCTCTTGCAGGAGTCATCATACCTTTGCAAACCAGCCCACAGCCAATGTTGGCTCCTGCTCATGTCGTGCTTTGTATATCTTGTTGTCAGAGTAGTTGACTCCTGTATGAACTTGCCCTTTGCAGTCAGCTTTCTGAAGCAGGGAGCTTCTCGATTGGATAGAAGTTAATATCAGTGGGGTGTAGATGGAATGAGACGTAGACACATGTAGATAGACTCCTTACCACCTGCTGGTGACATATTTAGATGACCTGAAGAGAGAAATCTAAAATAGCTGATTTTTTTCCCTCAATAGCAATAATCTGATATGTGGCCTTTCACTTTACTAATTTCACATTCCCAACTGGAAAATCCTGTTGCATGGAAGAACTAAGGTACCAAAGATAGCAAGGTCAATCTCTTCCTCCATTTGTACTCACCAATCACCCACATGACCTTTCCAATTTAGGTGACTTCAGTATGTCCATAGGTGCCTCAGTGATTGGAATGTCAGGAACGGACAGAAAGAAGTGACTCATCCCCTCAATCTTGCTTTGCTATTCAATAAGTACATGGCTGATCTGATCCTTGAATATTGTCACCAAACCCTGATAACTTCCATACCATTGCAAAATCTAAACAGCTCTGCCTTAAAAGTATTCAATGTCAGAACTTTTTTTGGAAAAAAAATTGACATTTGCTTTCCATCATGTTTTTTAAAAGGGATTCTTAGCATAATGGCCACTGAAATTTCTCACCATATCTTGCCAAAAGCATCTCATTTGTCCCGACAGTTGTATTACAAATGTAGAAAGGAGCACGTGATGGCATGGTCTGCAGCTCACGATGGATACCATCACACTGAGCACCACCTTGCAGCCAGGTACCCGCACCCATTTACCAAGTCCTCTTTAATCTCACACCACCCCGGCAGCTGATTTCTAATCATCAGCCCTCCCTTGTAGAATCCCAGTACTTTGAACTTGACATCCACCAGCCTCCCTGCCACTGAGCACTGATATTACACCTAATTGATGCTCCTCACACTTCCCCTGTAGAGGACAGAGTGGTGGTCACTACCATTAACTGCACTCTCCTATAGCCTACCATGCCCTCCAATGTTGTTTTGCACACTTGAGTTTCCCTGCTCCATCACTCTTGCTATTCTATCTCCACCAATGCCAGGTTTTCCTCTCTGCCTGGACTCTCCCAACCCTTTGGTGGTACACCCTTGCTCCTACTTCTGCTCCCCCACTACCTGGACTGTCTTAACTATTGATGGATGGACACACTGGGTTTTATTCACTCCAGATCTCTGACCACCTTCAGTTAGCAGTCAGTAGACATGACTGAGGAGACCCCTGACCACTGTCTTTGCAGTTCCCTGACTGTTGAAAGAATTCCCCAGACCGCTGGTGTAGTCAGACAGATCTCCCAACAATGACTGCCCCAAGCAAGTTACTGACCATGGCTAAGCCCATGGATTGTGTGCACACTGTGCCCCGGTGTACAATCCAAGTACTCCCTGAAAAACAGCAATCCCCATTTGAACGTGCTGTTGCTGTTAAACTGGCATCATTTCATATCTGACGTCATACATCAATAGTCCCCTCCACCCTCCGATAGATTCATAGAATCATACAGTATAGAAGAGGCCCCATTGAATCTGCACTGACCAAAAAAAATCTACTCTAGTCCAAATTTCCAGCATGTGACTTTGAAATAATATTATTTCAAGTGCTCATCAAGTTTTTTTTTTAAAAGATTATGTAGTTTCCTGCCTCAACTACCCCGTCAGTAAAAGCATTCCACTACCCTCTGGATGAAAACATTTTTCCTCAAAACCCCGTTAAGCCTCCTGCCTTTCACTTTAAATTATGCCCCCTTGTTATTGAACCTTCAATCAAGTAGAACAGCGATCTCCTATTTACCCTATTCATGCTCCTCAATCTTATACATTTCTACGAGGTCCCCTCTCAGCCTTCTCTTCATTAAACAAAACCTGAGCTTGCCCAGCCTCCCTTTGTAGCTAAACTCCTCCATTCCAGGCAATCTCCTGGTGAATTTCCTCTGCACCCCCTTCAGTACAATCACATCCTTCCTGTAGTGCAGTGACCAGAATTGCATACGGTACTCATGTTGTGGCCTAATCTAAGTCCTGTACACCTCTGTAGTAACCTTCCTGCTCTTATCATCTAAGTCACGACTGATAGATGCAGGTGTCTTGTACATCTTAACTATTCTATAAACCTGTCCTGTCACCTTCAAGTATATGTGGACTAGCATCCCAAGATGCCTGTGTTCCTCTGATCTTCCTACTCTCCTGCCATTCATTGAGTACTCCCTTGTCTCTTTACATCTTCCAAATGCATCATTTCACATTTATCATGGTTAAATTCCATCTGCCACTGATCTGTCCATCTAACAAACCCATCTAGGGTGGCATAGTGGCTCAGTGGTTAGCTATGCTGCCTCATAGCACCAGGGACCTAGGTGTGATTTCTGCCTTGGGTAACTGTCTGTGTGGAGTTTGCACATTCTCCCTGTGTCTGCCTGGGTTTCCTCCAGGTGCTCCAGTTTCCTCCTACAGTCCAAAGATGTGCAGGTCAGGTGAATTGGCCATGCTAAATTGCCCATCGTGTTAGTGGCATTAGTCAGGGGTAAATATAGGATCTGGGTGGGTTACTCTTCAGAAAATCATGACTTGTTCAGGCTTGTTGGGCCAAAGGACCTGTTTTCATACTGTAGGTAATCTAATCTATATCCTCCTATAATCTAACACCTTCTTCATTGTCAACAAATCAGCCAAACATCATGTCTCTGCAAACTTGCAAACAATAAAGGGACCCAACACTGCTTCTTATGGCATGCATTGGACACTGGCCTCCAGACACGCAAACAGCCTTCTACCACCACACTCTGTCATTAACCACTTAGCCAGTTGTGGAACCAACTTTCCAAGTTACCTTGGATTCCCTGTGTGCCATTCTACCTTTTTTATCAAAGTCCCAGAACTTTGACACTGGCTTTGCTGTATCAACATCAACCCCACTACCCTCATCTACACACCCGGTCACGTCTTCGGAAACTTTAATAAAAATTCTTTTAGGCATGACCTCAGTCTGTAATTCCCTGGTTTATATGTCCTGCCTTTCTTTATAAGTTGAACCATAATAACTTTCCTTCAATCCTTTCCTGAGGCCAGAGAGGAATTAATGATTGGGTGTAATTTCCTCCCTCATCTCCCATAACCGCCTGGAATAACAACTCATTCAGACCTGGGGCATTTGTCCTGCAATTTAAACTGCAATATCTCCTCACTCCCTATGTCAAACTGTTCAAAAAACCTCACAGTTCCTCTTCCTGAATTCTCTATCCGTATCCTCCTCCAAAGTAAAGACAGATGTGGAGTATTCATTTAACACACCAATAATATCCTTCACTTCCAAGCACAAATTGTCCCCTTGGTACTTCTTATATTTTTCCTAGTTATCCTCTTCCTCTTGATATAAAATGCTTTGAAATTCTCTTTAATCCACCCACCAGTAATTTTTCATGTCCCGTTTTTGCTTTATGAAGTTCTCCCCTTCACATTCTATATCTATAGGAGTTTTCTTTGCTCTCTTTATACCTGTTAAAAGCCTTTCCATTCCTTCTTAACCAATCATGAACATTCCAGACATTTAGGGTTATCTGACCTTGCTGCTCCTACATTTGACATGAGAGGGAGCATGTTGGGCTTGTACTCTCACCAATTCTACTTTGAATTCCATTCCTACTCATGGACATGAAAAGCAACCTGCTTGTGTGCCTATGCGAAACAGCATGTCAGTGTGACAATATTGATCGCCTTTGGTGCTGACTGAAGCAGTAACACACTAACAGTGAATGACATGGCAAGCCATGGATGGGGCAAGCATACAGGCAGATGCCATATCAGCAAGACTGCAGCCCTGAGATGCAGGCTGGCCCAATCTGTGAGTTGGGGGTAAAATATCACTCCTGCAGCCTTTCAATGCTAGTGGCCTGCTGTGTTTCCTAATGAGCCTGCATTAGACAGATGCCATAATGGTCATGGGAGGTTGGCAAATGCCAGATGCCAAGCCTATTGACAAGGAGTTGAGAGACTAGTGCCTATGGATTAAACCCTGAAATGCTGATTGATGATGAAGAATATGGAAGATCCAGATACCCACTCTGATTTCCATGCTGAGATTTCTTAATAACTTATTTGGCATATTTAGTAAGATAGCAAGCTGAATTAACTGAATCAGGCCATTAATAAACATTTAACAAGCTAGAATGGCTCTTAATTGATAACTTACTGCTACCCAGCGAGACACGCCTTACCACTTGGAAAAAGGACAATCGATGCAGTGAAATTTTCCCAATGTGGAGATGATTCATGACTTGGACTTACCATTTGATTCAGCTACAAATCCTACTATAGCCCACATTGTTCATACCACTGTAGAATTCTGCCCATGTCTCTGCTTTCAGTGGCTATAAAGGAAGACCATTCCAAACAATAAGGATCCTCTGTGAGCAAACATTTCTCCTCTTGTCTGTTTTAAATGGATGACCTTTTTTTTAAAACAGTGACCTCAATGTTGAAATTCTCCCACCAGAGGAAATATCCTGTCCATATCCACCCTGTTAAAACACCTCAGGATATTAATGTTTCAATTAAGTTGCCACTTACCCTTCTAAACAGCCGCAGATATAAGCCTAACCTTCTAATCCTTCCTTATACCTCAACCTTTTCTTCCAAGTACTAGTGTTGCAAACCTTCTCTGCACTACCTCCAATACACTTACACAATTTTTAAATAAGCAGACTGATCTTGTATGTGGTCTCACCTATGCACTATATAACTTCTAGTTTTGTAATTCAACTCCCTTTGCAACAAATGATAACATTCTATTAGATTTCCTAATGGTTTGTTGTACCTGCATTCTAACCTGTTGTGAAATAAACATGAGCATACTGAGATCACTCAGCTAAATAGTCAATTTTAGATTTCCCCTTTGCCAAGTTTTTGCCCATTCACTTAATTCCTTATCCACAGCATATATTATTTCTTCAAAGAACAGAAATAAAGTCTTTAAACATGGCTTCATAAAAGGAAATAAAAATGTTTACTTTGCCTGAATACTTGGAATTTTTCTTTTGTCCTGCTATATCACTATAACTAATAACTTGCAACAGTTTCTTCATTTTAGGCTGTCTGGGCCACGCCTCCCTCACTTTTTCAATAACGGAGCTCACAATCTAATGGAGCTACTACAAAATAATTTTGCAAAATTAAAACTAGCTACCTCACTATCCACTTCTTTCAAAACCTTAGGATGAAACCAGTCAGGCCTTGAGGACTTGTCTTTCTATGGTTCCAACAATCTTCTCAGTACCACTCCCTTTGTGATTGTGATTTTCCTGAGTTTCTCCTTCTTTTCATTTCCTGATTTACAGCTGTTTTTCAGATGTTCCTTGTATCCTCCATTATGAAGACCCATGCAAAGTTAACTATTTAATTTATCTGACATCTCCTTTCATCATCCTTCCAACTCTTCTATATGGTTCTGAAACTTGGACTACATATAGACACCACCTCTAGGCCCTTGAGAAGTATCTTCAATGTGATGGATGTTTTGCATCAGCTGGAGGACAGTGCACTAACATCAGCATCCTTGAAGCAGCTAACATCACTAGCATTGAGAACATAATTAGCCAAAACCAACTCTGTTGGGCTGACAACATGCTTTGGATGCCTACGCTCTGATTGCTAAAGCAAATTCTCTTCACCCAGCTCAAGGACAGCACTCAAAGGAGAGAAGGACAACTGAAACATTTCAAAGAATCTCTTAAGTCTTCCATCAAGAAATGCAACATAAGTATCTTTGCATGGGAGTCTGTCGTTCAGCAGAAACCAACTTGGAAGAAATTCCTGTGTGAGGAGACAATTCTTTGAGAATACCTGACATCAAGAGGTAGTACAGAAAAGAAACTGGAGAAAAGAATGCCAATGATCTCAAGGCCAAAGACCTCCTGGAAATACCTGTCAAATATGTGGTCAGAGATTAAGCACTAGAGCAATGAATCTGTACAGTTACTGCCTGCGCTGTTTGAGTTCATGTATCTCTGGACATTGGAGTGCATGTAGTGAAATTCACAGCTGGCCTTGGAGGAACCTGTTTGGGAGAACTCACAGCACAAGAACAGAGAAGTAAATGTAACCTTGCTGTAAGTCTACAGGAGTGAGTACAGTGTGTTCTTTATAAAAGAGACTAAAGGGACAACTTTTTCACACAGAGGGTGATGTGGAGGCTGGTACAATTACAACATTTAAAAGTGATCTGGATGGGTATATGAATAGGAAGGATTTAGAGGGATAATGGGCCAAGTGCTGGCAAATGGGAATAGATTAGGGTTAGGATATCTGGGTGGCATGGACGGGTTGGACCGGTTGTTTCCATGCTGTACATCTCTATGATTCTAGGATTGGGCTCATCAGCCTCATGAGGACCCACAGAACTCATGATCAGTGACACAGAATTTCCTCGATGGAGAACCATACTCATTATTGGTGACAATGACAATTTTCCATTATTAATTCCCTGGGCTTAATTCCCATAGGACCAATATTCCCTTTATTCAATATTTTCATTTATTACCATCTATTGAATCTCTTACTGTTTCTTTTATGCTTTTAGCTTGTTTTCTCTCATACTAAATTTTCCTTCTTATTAGAAAATAGTTGCTTTTAAAAAAAAGTTCAATCTTTTGATCTGCCACCAAACATTGTGCAATTATATGGGCAGCACGGTGGCTCAGTGGTTAGCACTGCTGCCTCACAACACCAGGGTCCCAAGTTTGATTCCAGCCTCAGGCAACTGTCTGTGTGGACTTTGCACATTCTCCCTGTGTCTGCTTGGGTTTCCTCCCACAGTCCAAAGATGTGCTGGTCAAGTGAATTGGCCATGTTAAATTGCCCATGGTGTTAGGTGCATTAGTCAGAGGGAAATGGATCTGGGTGGGTTACTCTTCAGAGGGTTGGTGTGGACTCGTTGGGCCAAAGGGCCTGTTTCCACACTGTAGAGAATCTAATCTAATCATGCTGTTTATTTAAATTTAACTTTTACATTTTTAATTGGAATTTTTCTTTCTAAATGGAATGTATGCGCTCTATGTTTTCTGAAATATTCCCTTAAAGGTCTGTCACTACATTTCTATTGACCCCTTAACCTAATCTGCTCACTTTACTTAGCTTTGTTGTTGTGCCCTCATAATAGCCCTTTATTGAGTCTTCAACCTATTTCACTGTCCTTCAAAGTAATTTCAAAGAGAAGAAGCTGCCTAAGTTACCAGACTCCTGAATTACCAGCAGGTCTATCAACCCAGCTTCATAAATGGATTGAGGATTTCTAACTCCTGCTGCGGACATTTGGACTCATTCTTAAAAGCAAGGATATTCATTAAGTAGTATCACAGAGTTAATCTGTACTCCAGTTTTTGCTGATTAAATTATCTCTTTATCCTTTCTGATTCAGTTTCTGCTTGTACATTTGCCATTGTGCCTATGTTACAAATGATATCCTTTATGCTTGCCCCAACTAACTATATGTGAACTAAACCCTTCTTCGAAATTAACTTTGCCACAGAGCTGTTGTGATCCTTACAAAGTCAAAGCTCTCAGCAGAGGGAATGGGGAAGTACAGCATCTCTGTTCACAATGGGGGAAATTAAATAACAATCTGCTTATGGACAAGTGATGAGAATAGGGAGAGAGATTTGTGCAAATGATGAGTTTTAAAACAAAGATCAGTCTGACCCCAGACTAAAATGGTTATAAAAGGCAATGAAATGCAATTTTGTGACATTTGCTTGTTTTACCCACTTCTGGAGGTTATTTATTGGGCCATAGGTCACCTGTATATTAGCAAATTTGAAAAAGGACTATGGAATTAGACTCTGGAATATACACTGCGTGGTCTTTCAATAGCTGTTTTTGAACAACAAAGGAAAGACAAGAAAAAGTGGATTTGTTATCAAGAAACAGAAGCTGAAAATGTGTTGCTGGAAAAGCGCAGCATTCAAGGAGCAGGAGAATCGACGTTTTGGGCATCAAGAAATAGAAGCCAAGTTTCTCTCTCAAGCTCAGAGCCAGTGTCTGGTGAAAAAAAAACTTGAAAAGATAGTTATTCACTGAGAATTCAATGATATCAGTAAGTTTCACCACGGTCAATGAAACGAGACATCAGCTAAACTGTCAGGCCTCAGGTGATTATCAGCGATGCTAAGAATGTTAAACAGCAATTGCCTTGCGTTTTTGTCATTACTAGATGCCCTCTTACTTGTTAAGTTATCTGTGTTTGTGTGGGTTTAATAATTTTTTTTTGCTGGGGGGTGGGTGTTGGTCGCTAAGTCAAATGCTATTTATTTTACTCAAATAATTCTTCTAATTTGGCTCTTTCATTTTGATCTAGCTAATTATGTTTAATTTAAATGCAATGACTGCATGCTAAAAATAAATTAAACTATGTGTGACCAACTGAGAGGTGGTGAAAGAGAAGTGATTCCCCCTGTTCACCTTGTCATAAATTTAGAAACTCATGGTGCAATTACAAGCCATTGAATAATGAAAGATTGGACTGATGAAACAAATTGTTTCTCTGAAAACTTTTCAAAATGAAGAAACTACAGAGAAGGTTTTCTTGTTCCGCAAATTTTAAAAAGTCCTGAGGTGCCCACAGTTGACATCAATGTCTTCGTGGAGCAGGGTGAACAAACATATGAAAAGGTAAACACTTGCCCTTGGAAGAATTAGAAGGAGTAGCCTAGGCATTTAAAGGTAAATTAAGTAAAGGTAAATTAAAGCTGAATTAGGAATACATTTCCAACAGATAGGAGAAAGTGAGGACTGCAGATGCTGGAGATCAGAGCTGAAAAATGTGTTGCTGGAAAAACGCAGCAGCTCAGGCAGCATCCAAGGAGCAGGAGAATTGACGTTTCGGGCATAAGCCCTTCTTCCTGCTCCGCTTTTCCAGCAACACATTTTTCATTTCCAACAGATAATAAAGAGGGAGAATTCCAGGAAAGGAAAGACAATGAAAGCCATTCTGAACCACACCTGACTTGGTTTTGAGGGCTGATTCAAGTTTGCACATTTAATCTCTGGGTTTTATGCAGAAAAGGTTGACACCCTCTTTATCTCATTGAAAAGTTTAGAACAGCAGTTAAAGTGGCCAATTCATCCTTGGGTATTACTATTACAGAATAGGCTGATAGGCAAACTCACAAAGTGTAAACTCTTGTACCAGGCAGACAGCCACTGACAATGACACAGCACAAGGACTTTTAAAATGTGCCCCAGCAGGAGCTAGAAGCATGCAGGCAAAATTTCCATAATCTTTAGAAATGCCTTGACCAGTGATATCAGGAAATTGAACTTAAGCAGCATGCCTTTGATCATTGGGTAGAGGCACTAAAAATTGATGCCATCTACAAAAGCTGGCAGAATTAATTCTCCACAAGGTACTAACAACTAAATACTGTTTACAATTTGGATTCATGTTGACTGAAAGAGAGGGCAAGGGCCCAGACAAAGCACAAAGCTGACCGATGAATATGGGCACTGTGACAAACTAAAAAGAAAAGAGAACAAAGCAGAGAGATTGGAATAGGAGAGATCAGATTAAGAGAAGTGAGAAGCTGCCTCAAGATCTACAATTGCAGGAAGCCCTGGGTATATAAAAGAAAATCATTGGCTCCAATATTTTCTAGAAACTCAGGCTGCACCATCAGTGTCTCTAGCATTAAAGATGTCAGTGTTTGCTCAGGCATGACTGTGGATCAGGACAGCTGTCAGGTGTTTGTACCAAAAGGAATGGTGACTGCTGATTGCTTAAAAAAAACCAGAAAGAGAATTCACATTATCCGAGAAACTGCATGCTCACAGACCTTTCCACTTCACAAAAACACGAGATTCTCCCCTTAGCTGAAAATTAAATTGCAGTGTTCATGGGGAAGTGTAAAGAAGTGGCACTGGTTACAATTTACTGAGAGGGTGAACTTTTGTGGCCTCTCAAAACAGTGGAGGTCATCCTAAATTTGCCAAGGTCAAGGATAAGTATTTTGTTTGAAAATAATTTGGCAACATATACCCCTCAAGCAGAAAAGGACAGCAGAGAGAGAACAGGGAGGCTGGAGAGAAACAGCAGCAAACACCAAGTAAGCTGGAAATGGAGGTTCAGAAATTCAATGGTACCAAATTTTGTGAGGATTAGATTTACTAAAGAAGAGTCTGCCTGATTAAACTAGTGGAAAATGACAGAGGCCAGGAATAGAGATAGTTTCAGAAGTTCTACAGGGGGTAGTAAAACCCTATGATTTGAGGTAGCCCAGAAAGGGTCATTGAAATTAAACAGGGCCGAAAATAAGTCAGAGATACCAGAAATGATCAGGACAGATCATGAAGAACTTAAAAGTGCCAAAGCTAGATTGATAGCCACATAAAAGGCAGCAAGTAGGGCAGAACTGAAGCCTCATTTAATGGAAGAGTCACAGGGAGTAGAACCAAAGCTGAACATTCACCTTGTGGCAGTAGTCTTCCAATAAAAACATTTGGGAAACATTTGGGGCAAACCCATTCCCAAAACAAACAGAAAGGGAATGGAACATATTCCCAGTAGGAATGAATGTGGAGGTCACAGGGACATCGCAGTGAATTAAACACAGACCCATCTGGGATATCAAAGGATCAAAACCAAGTCTCAACCCCAATATGTCAGATCAAGTTGATGTAAGGTTAAATGAGCATTAGGTGCAAGATGAAAATCCAGGCACTCTGTAGGAGATAAACCCACCAACATCCGAAAAATCTAATTTGTAAAAAAAAAAAATGGATTCTGAAATGTGGCAGTGAAGGGTTAAGTTTTTGGAACATGGTGCAGCTTGGTGCATAAATCCACCTGCCAATCCCAAAGCAGGTTTTCAAGCCAGGTTATGGTGAAGAGAGTGAATAAGGATTCAATATTTGCATTATTATTTCATATTAATCTGGTAGTAGAACACTTACTGCAAATTCAAAGGAGAAGTATTTTTTGCATCTGTACTTTGTGGTCAGGAGATGTTATGATGATGGCAAACACAGATGTTGATATTCAGCTCCAATGATCCGATTTCAATACGAGGGTCCTATGTGGACTAAAGTGACTTTTGAAAAGGACAATTACGAACCTAAAATGGCTGCTGTCACCTCCTGACCAGGCTGGAAAAAGCTCATGAAACCATGAAGAATTAGTTTTAAGTGAAATTGATCTCAGTATAAAATAGTACTGAAACTCAGATCTATATCTCCCATTTGATGCACACCTATCTGGAAGGTAAGTGAGGATGGAAGTCACTTGCAGATCATCTCTCTTGAAAAAAAGCAACAGAGCTGGACTTGAGAGCACTGAACTATATTCCAAGAGCTGTTCATGAGCTGCAGAGAGACATGAGAAAATGTAAGAACAGGAATACACACTCCCACTCACCGTTTGTCAATGCCAAATGATAAAGCAACTTAGAAAAACACCATTAACTGAAATGTTGATATTAGCTAACTTTGCCACTGCTGAAGAAACAGGTAAACAGCTAAATAGTCAGGATTCAGCTCTTTCTCAAACCTCACAGACACTAAAAACTTAAAGTTCAAATTGCCTTTACTTTCTGATCTGAAATAAATATGTTTCCCAACTTTCCTTTTTAAGCTGAAACATCTGAATATTTTATGTCATGTTTTTAATTTTCTTTAAGTTGGTGGTAAAATTCCTCCTTCTTTCACTCCAGAAAACCCTGTACCTTCAGATTCTTTATTTTTATCTCATTAATTATGTATAATTGAAGTGTGATAGCTGTATGTCTTAAAGGAAATTAAATATTTGTATGACCGTCCGGTAGACGGTTAAAAAGGGAAGAGATACTACCTCCCCATCTGGTCATAAAATAGATTAAAACCATTCTGGAATTCCATTTTACAGGTAGGACCTCAATTATTCATGTCATTTATTAATGATTTGGATAATGGCATAGAAAGCCATATATTCAAAATTGCTGATGATGCAAAGTTAGATGGCATGGTAGATAACAGACGATAGCATAAAATTACAATGCGATATTGATAGAATAAGTGAATGGTCAAAACTGTGGTAGGTATAAGCTAGTGTGAGGTTATCTATTTTAGACTGAGAAAGAATACATCAAGGTGCTGTCTAGTTGGTATGAAGTTAAATACAGTGGATGTCCGAAGAGACTTGGGGGTTCAGGTACATAGATCTTTAAGATGTCACAAACAGGTGCGGATAATAATCAAGAAAGCTAATTGATTGCTGGCTTTATATTTCAATGACTGGAGTATTAGGATGCAGAAGTTATATTGCAAAACCCTGGCTAGATTGTACTTGGCGTACTGTCAGCAGTTCTGGGCACCACACCTCAGGGAGGATATATTGTTGTTGTAGGAAGTACAACGTAGGTTAATAAGAATAATACCTGTTCTTCAGGGGTTATGATTTGAGGAGAAATCATACAAATCTGGCCTGTTTTTTGTAGGTTTTAGAAGATTATGGGGTGATCTGATAAAAGTCTTCAAGATAGTAACAGGAAAATTCAGGGTAGATAAAGATAAATTATTTCCATTGGTTGGGGATTCTAGAACCAAGGGGGATAGTCTGAGAATTAAGGAGAGTCCATTAAGGAGAATGTTAGGAAGGACTCGTACATACAAAAAGTGGAAAAGGTTTGTAACTCTTTTCCACAAACGGTACTGGGTATAAGATCAGTTGTTAATTTTAAATTTGAAATAGATAATTCTTTGTAAGCATATGTATTAAAGGATATGGTCTAAGGCAGGTATATGGAATTAGGCCACAAATCAGCCATGATCTCATTGAATGGTGGAACAGGCTCAGGGGGCTGAATGGCCTACTCCTGGCCCTATGTTATAGTTGCTCAGCTGATAGCACACATGCCTCTGAATTGGAAGGATGTGGGTTCAAGCCCCACTAACAGTTTGACTATAAATATTAAAAACAGCCAGTCCAATGGACTACTGAAGGCATCCTGCACTGTTACCACTTTTCTGATGAAATGTTAAATCAAGGGTCCTTTTGCTTCCTTAGTGGATATAAAAAATCCTTTGGCATCTTTTCACTGAAAAGGATGTAAATTATCCTTAATGACCTGGACAATATCTATCACTTAATTAACATCATGAGAACAGATTATCTGGTCATTATCACATTGCTGTTTATGGAAACTTGCTATGTGCTAATGTTAGCTGCCATATGATCTATCTAGACAGGCTGGAGGCTGGAAGAACATGGCAAGCCAGGCAGCGTCAAGAGGTAGAGAATTTGATGTTTTGGGTGTAACCCTTCTTCAGGGCTGGGGGTGGATGTGGGGGCAGTTGTAGATAAATGAGGTGGCAAGGGCAGGGTGGTGAAGTGGAGATAGGTGAAGACAGGCAGAGGATATGACCTGGTTGGTCAATGGGAGGAGTGAATCCGGTTGGTAGCAGGGAGCAGTGGAAGGAATTGGGAGGGGTTTGGAAGGGGGTCGGGGATGGGAAGGGAGTCGGGGAATGGGAAGGGAGGTTATTTGAAATTGGAGAACTCAATGTTGAGTCGAAGGCAGGTATAGCTTGGAATAATGACAGCACTTAAAAAATAGTTTGTTGATTAAAAAGTGCTTTGGAACATTCCTGTGGTTCAGGAAAGGTGCTATATAAAAACATATGTCTTTCACATTTAAAAAAAACTAAATTTTATAAATAGATGAAGAGAGTACAAAAAGCAAAGTGACATTGAACTTTTATAAAATGCTGGTTTGGCTGCAAGTGGAGCATTTTGTCCATTTCTGAGGAGCAGACTTTAAGAAAGATGTAAAGACATTAGAGTGGGTGCAGAAACAAAATGCCGAATGTGGGGACTGCAGTTGCTGGAGATAAGAGTCGAGAATGAGGTGCTGGAAAAGCTTAGCAGGTCAGGCAGCATCCGAGGAGCAGGAGAATTGGCGTTTTGGGCAAAAGCACTTCATCAGGAAATCCATTATCCCTAATGAAGGGCTTTTGCTCAAAGCGTCAATTATCCTGCTTCTCAGATGCTGCCCGACCTGCTAAGCTTTTCCAGCACCTCATTCTCGATGCAGAAACAAAATGTACAAGTATAGTTCTGGAGAAGTGGTGTCTTTGCAATTTCTGTTATGTAGATTGGTTGGAGACACTGGAGTTGTTTTTCTTCGAGAAGTTTGAGAGATCTGTCAGACATGTTCAAAGTAGCATGGGATCTGTACAGCAAGAAACTTTTCACTGATAAAAGTGTCTGGAATCAGAGGACAGCAATGCAAGGTGGATGGCAAAAGAACGAAAGGTAACATGAGGAAAAAAGTTTTCATTTTCCCTGCGATGTGAAAAGCTCAGCCTGTCAGTGTGGTGGAAGCAGAATTAAAGGTGACATTCAAAAGGGATTTGAGTAATTGTGTGGAAGAAAAATAAGGATTGCAGGGCTAAGGGGAAAATGCAGGGTGCCGGAACCAGCTGAGTTGCTCTTGCGGAGAGCTGGCATGGACAGTGAAGGGTCACATAACATCCTTCTATGCTGCAATAATTCGGCGGCTCCAAATTGATGGCATCTATAATTGATCATATTTACTCCTTTTTGTATAAGCTACTACTTCAAATGCCATTTAAAAACATTACAAAGTTGAAATACAATCCAAAAGAATCTTAACTTGTTCATAGCTGACAAAAAAATTTGTGTTTTCTGTACATTTAACAGTTAATAAAAAAAATGCAAATCTAATTTAGTAGAACACGGATATAAGTGAATAACCAGACAGGCTCGCACTAGACCACTTAAGCCCAGGAGGTTATTTGGGAGTTCGTGTCTCACAGTTTCTTTATCTTGATCTCAAGGACAGGTATAGCATTATCTTTCCAGAGCATTGACCACTACTTCAGTAATATGCCTTCATACTTCACATCAACTTGCACTCTTTTTTACCCGCGCAACCCCTCCGCCATGTTCTCCAAATTTCAAACACCATACATTCAAAGAGCAGTTTTCATAGCAAAGCATTTGCAAAGCTTGCTCTCAATCATCCAGCACAATGACATAGATTAAAGCAAATGCTGTTTATTTATAAGACGGTCATGTATATGGTCCAGAAAAAATTGTGATCTTTCCTTTGTCAAGCCAAATAAAAACTGCCAAACAGTTCTTTACAAGAAAACTACTTAAAGTTCCTATAGACTTCAACTTCACTTGATACCTTAACTCAACTTTGACCTTTTCAAACATCTTATTTGCTTACCAATTACATTCAATCTGAGCTTGCTTAACATATATGAGGAGGTTTCTTCAACTCATTATGACAGAGATTTATAAATATTGTAGATAACCAATTATACACACAAGAGGAAACTCAGTATAGGTGCAGGCTCTTCCAAAAATATGAATAAGAATAATATTTCAGTAATGATTTCAAATATATTAATGTAAAAGGACACATCTCACATTGTGAGCTGTAGTGTTGCCACTTGATACGTACCACAATCAGATGCAACTTCAAACAACGTACACTGTGATGAATTTTAAATACATTTTGAAAAGTGAAGAGAAATAATTTCATCATTTCACAAGCTCATTTCATTATTATACTCTGGTAAAGCATTATTTATTTTGAACAAGAAACTTTCCTTCATTGTACTCTACTCTTTCACACACTTGGAAGTAAAATCATTTGTTTTAGAATGATTACAACAAATGTAAGCTAAATATTAATTTTATACATACCACTTCATTTTGATCACTAGATACTGTTTTAGTTACTTCATTTCAACATAATTTTCTATTTGGGACACCCATCTGTCATCAAGTAATAAAACATATGTGTTCAGTTTAAAACAAAAGCAGCATAAACAGTAACTTTTCCAGAATCATAATAAAAAGTCATTCAATAAGGTGACTTATTGTAATGTACATTCCTCCTGATAATGTTGCTCAATGAAATTAAAAAGCCAAAGTACAGTATTTATGATACCATTATAAACTGTGGATATAATCCCTTGTTGCTAATCTACAGTAACAGCTCGTATCTGAGCTACACTTATTACTAATGATATATACTCCATTCATTGTAAATATTGACACAAAGACAATGCTTTGACGTAAAGAACAAAGCATTAAAGAAAAATGCTCACCCCTAAGCGTCTGCTACGAATCTTCACATATCCCTGCTTGACAATGTCATTAAAATTTGAAGCCATTACTTTTCTGCTCAGCTCAGTTACTGAATATTATGTCAGTACTGTACTCCAGCTCCAAATGCAGTTTCTCCCGCTCTCAGTTTATCCACAGCTCAGCATCTGCTTAAACCTCCCGGCCCAGGGGCTAGCAGCAAGGCTTATTCCACCTACAAAGTGAGGGAGAGACAGTGAGACGGTATGTCACAGTGGGAACGCATCAGCTGATACTCGATCATTGCTGCTTCACGGAATGTACCACCATTCTCACTCACTGAAGGGCTGGTGTCAAAGGGTTCACGTCTACTAGAATGAAGTTACTGGCTCAAGCACAATGCTCTGATGCCAAAGATTTCGGCTTCTGTCAAAGACCTACGTAAATACTATTGTTAGCTTCTTAAATAAAGCAAATCTTTTGGAGCATTTTACGCTTTCATGGAAATCTCAGTGCACAAAACAGATAAGAAATTAAAACAACCCTTCAGAAAAATATAGGAAAGCTACTTTTATTTTTACAATTGGCTATTTTCAAGACTGCGTTTAGTGTTGTGATTCGAGTCTCTGCTTAAAATGTACATTATAGTGTACATTTGCTGCATGAAGCCTGACTCATAAAGCAATCCAAACCTGAAGGCTTTATCTTTGTGAAATTTAGCACAGGAAATCTGGATATTAAATAAAGTATAGCTGTGAGTTGTTCTCAAACTATTAATCATTGCATCTGTCAAATATATGTAATTACTTCATCAGCAGCATAAATAGCTAAATCCTTTGATGAGTGCAGCAAGTTTGTTGCAATTAACTTTGCATATAACAAACGCAAAACCAAAAGCATGTTTGTTTATTTGCATTTGTTTCAGTAATAACAAAAATAAGCAGAGTCTCAATATTTAATTATCTCGTGCTTTGAATTATTGAATCTCATTTTGCCATGCACTTTGTTATAAAATATGAATTTCAGACTCAAAGGATCAAACGTTTTTATATAAAAAAGAAAGGGTATTGTTTTACATTTTTCATTGCTGCCAATAACTCAAAATGCTTATAAAGTTTGATATAAACCATTGTGTTTAATTGCTATAACGTCATATTTTCTAGCACAGATGCTGAAGGAACAATCTCTCATGTTACATGTTGATCAAAAGCTTCAGGGTACATATACCTTACAGGTCATAATCAGTGTTCTTCACAGAGAAACAGATCTCTGTAAAAAGCCCCCTTTTTTATAATAAATCAAGGGAAGCATTTTTTGAAATTTCTTTCTGGAAAAATAAACTCGTATAGTGAATTTCTATCATGAAGATCCAAGTATATTTGCTCCCTGTTTTAATGAAAAACAATGCAATTGAAGCCTTTGCATAAATAGATCTACCTTCAGTGAGACCTGGATAGTGGGCAGGTCTGTGTGAAGGGAAGAATCTGCCTGCAAGCTGCTTGCATCATCTCCCTGACCCCATTTTTTTGTGGCCTGCATTCTCCCCAGAGGCCTGCTTATTATTTCTTAGTCCTTTCACTAAAGGGATGAAGAACAGAAATAATGATGTGGACATAAATGCAGTTTTTGGTTTACTCCGATGGCAAGCTATGCATTGCCTACAGCAAACCAACAAACCTGAACATTTCATCAATATGCAGGTAAGTGAAGGTGTGCGGTGTAACCAAATTTGTTTCAGATTCAGGAGTTTTTATAGCTCAGCTGAAGCTTTGGGAAACAGAATTCGTTCTGTCACAATAACAAGAAGAGGTAATCTGACAACAGATGCTTAGGATTTAAGGCAAGTTGGAAATCAGTAAGAGCAGATATTGGTTACTTTCACTGTAACAAGTAGAAATGACTTTCTACTTTATGCCCAATGTATAGTACAATAGTATCTGCACATCAAAAGTAGTTAATTGTTGTAAAGTGATTTGAGTTATCGAGAGATTGTGAAAGGCACTATATCAATGCAAGTTTCTTTTTGTTACAGGATTTTTTTTGCCACTTGTACTCTCGAGCCATGAATCACTATTGGCTAAAAGCATATTTGCGATACCATTGTAACTCTAAGGTTATTAGACTGAATGATTTTTGATACAAAAGCTGGTTCTTGAAGTGTATCTTGTCAATTCTTCCTAAGCTGCAATCACCGACAATGACATTTTGCAGCAACAAGTTGTAACATGAAGGTAAGCCTCAATCATGAATTGTCAATAACTTAGTGATAACAAGCAGCTTTCTGCATTTCTTGAGTCCAAACAAAATTTCATTGAAGAAGCTGAGGAAGCTCAGTGGTGTTCCTGATAACATTGCAGTCCTACCTCAAGACATCGACTATGGCTTCTTAGCATTACATAAAGACCATAAAATAACTCAAACAATGTTACTGTAGCAGAAAACACTACTTAATTGGTTTATTACTCACTTTACCGAGAACTAATAAATGTCATGCCTGGAATAATCTGATTTGGTAACTTTTTAATGAAATCACAGATTAATTCTTGATTAGATGTAAACTTTGCCAATATAAATCAGGAACTTTTACTTTATAGTGACTAATACATTTTGTAAATGTCTTACTTTGTTTTTAATTTAATCAAACTGACTGTAGGATATGGTATTGCTCGTGCTAACTCTCTCAACACCCATGTTCCTCTGAATAATTGAGTAAAGGTGAATTACGAGCACAGTGTTGATAAATAAGACATGACATTCACAGGAAAATATTTGACACCATTAATGGACATTACTGAGACAAAAGAGTTTGTTCAAATCAGAATTGACACAATCTTTGCTATCTCCTAGTACCTGCCAAAGAGTGGTTAGAGATAGAAATCATTATAACACAAGATGAAATCTTCCCCTCCCTGAGGATGGAAAAGAGCTGACAAGAAGAGGTAATATTTGGGTAAGTTGTCACAAAGGAGGTATTTGCTCCCTTTTTGCCAACTCACCAATTAAGCTGGTGAAAAGGTCAACAAAGGGTTTCTTTGAGCTGCTACTAACTAATGGCTACTTAAGAATCGCAACTTGTCATGCCTCTGATTATCTGGCTTCCCGATGGGCAAGAAAGGTGGCTAGTTTCCCAATTTGGAAATCAAGACAAATTGTCTGCTAAGTCAGTGTGGAAGAAGGGAAAACTCAATTTACTTCAACATGGGGGAATTTGGAAATAAGGTAAGGGTTGGCCTTTGAAAGTTAGATTCCTGATCCATCCTTCTCCCCATGACTCTCACTTTGCAACTAGTTGATAAAAATCACTTCTTCTTGCCTTTTGATTCTCTCAGGAGTAGGCCTCAACCCAGCATCTGATTGGCCAGCAACTTCAGGCAAACCAGGACATGACTATCAAAGCCTGTGATAATCCTCTCCCGATCAGCTCTTAATTAATTGGTTGGCAAGAATGGCAAGTTGGCTCAGCCAGTGGGTGTTATGTTAGTTACTATCTAACATGCTCACCCCTGCACTTTCAGAAAAGCAAGTAAATCACATCCATAACATAGTTGAGGCAAACAGTGTGAATGGATTAAAGATCAAGCTTAACAAGTACATGATGGAGAAGGGAATACTGTACAAAGCTGTAATAATAAGATTAGATGAAATAGAATGGAATGAGGCTCATGTGGAATGTAACCTCTTACATAATCAGACTAAAGGACTGTCTGTGTTGGTCAGCAGTAAGAACTGGCATTCATTACACTTACATTTGTCCACATTCTTTCTTGGTTTATGCAGTGATCATGACCGTAATTAGAGAGGCAGGTCGCACAGTATCATCTACATGGGATCAGGGACCCATGTGTACAGGGAAAGAAACTGTATAAATCTGTAACCAACTGGACTGAAGAGATTTCAATGAACATTCAACTCACAATTGGATGTAGGAGCTATAAGTTAGAACACTTAAGACAATGTCAATCCAATACAGGAAGTTTAACAATTAGAAGAGAGGGGGAAAGGAAATTAAGATAGATCAAATGGGACAGAATGAAAAGTTATAAAAACAGCATTTTATTTAATCCATGCCAGATTTGTGTCAGTTGGGAGCAACTCATTTCCCCTCCCCCCACCTTGTCTCAGTCAAATCCCTCGAACTCAGCACCGCCTTCCTAACCTGCAATCTTCTTCCTGACCTCTCCGCCCCCACCCCACTCCGGCCTATCACCCTCACCTTGACCTCCTTCCACCTATCGCATTTCCAATGCCCCTCCCCCAAGTCCCTCCTCCCTACCTTTTATCTTAGCCTGCTGGGCACACTTTCCTCATTCCTGAAGAAGGGCTTATGCCTAAAACATCAATTCTCCTGCTCCTTGGATGCTGCCTGACCTGCTGCGCTTTTCCAGCAACACATTTTCAGCTCAGTTGGGAGCAATCTCACCTGAGTCACAAGCTACTAGGTTAAGAGGGTAATCACAAAACTCACACTTGAGTGCAGTGCTGTGCAGGTGCTGCATTGTTGCAAGTGTCATCTTGTGGATGAAATATTAAACTGAGGTCACATCTCTGTTTAAATGATCCGATCACAGTATTTTAAATAATTGTCACTACTGATGATTCCCCTTTTCCTAGTTACGCCTCCTCTTGGTTTTTTTTATCTTGACCAATTAACATTTCCTTTTGTCTTGCACCATTGATCCTTTTGTCTTTAATCCCTTCTGCTGTCCACCCTAATGCAGACCTTCTCTTTTGTTCTTTCCCTGTCTCACCCTTTCTCAGCCCTTATATTTGCTCAATATCTGTCACATCTCTATTCTTCTCCAGTTCTGACCAAAGACTATGAACCCAAAATGTCATCTCGGTTTCTCTCCCAAGTGATTCCATTGTTGTTTTTATTTGATATTTCTAGCATCTAAAATAGTTTGCTTTTACATCAAATTATACTACTGCCATTAATGAAGATCATTTTGTGTAAGTGCATTAACTACTGGCTGAGAGTTAGAAAGTTGTGATTCAATATTAGTCAGCAAATACCTAGCCTTCGTATCTTTCATTTTTTTTTACATTACATTACAGTGTGGAAACAGGCCCTTCGGCCCAACAAGTCCACACCGACCCGCCGAAGCGTAACCCACCCATACCCCTACATTTACCTCTTACCTAACACTACGGGCAATTTAGTATGGCCAATTCACCTGACCCTGCACATCTTTGGACTGTGGGAGGAAACCGGAGCACCCGGAGGAAACCCACGCAGACACGGGGAGAACGTGCAAACTCCACACAGTCAGTTGCCTGAGGCGGGAATTGAACCCGGGTCTCTGGCGCTATGAGACAGCAGTGCTAACTACTGTGCCACCGTGCCGCCCACAATTGGACATCAATTGAACCTCGGAACTGGATGCAGCCCTCTAACACACTATTTATACACCTATTCAAAAGAACATGGATAAATATACATTTAAATTGGACATTCCAACAACATTATTAAATGTGCTGTAAGAACATTTGCCAGGATCTCCTGACTATATATAAACTGTAGAAATCATTCCACATTCTATGTTTTATTTTTGCACTGCACTTTATTAATGCACTGGGTGGCATGATTCCAACACGGTCCCTTAAAATAACTTCAGCTTTCATACTGCTACATTCTTCATAGAGCTTAAATATCATGTAAACGTATTT